>NW_008664150.1:0-28823 GCF_000695815.1 Acanthisitta chloris | reverse complement strand
CCCTACCAGCCAACAAGTGTAATTTGTAGCAAAGAACTTGTGAATCTGCAAAATACAACTGCTCTTCTAACTACGCCTCCTTTTTCTCAGCCAGCCTCTTTCGCTTTTTGAAATGAAATACCCAGATGCTACAACCACCAACTGCCTTCCACAGCAACTCTCTTATAATGTCAGGAGATCAAGAGGAGTTAGTTTGTCCAATACTGGCTTAAGCTGCTGAAGGTCTTTCTAATCTGCTGAATAAAGCAAAATTTCAAAGTAGTGAAGACTAAGCTCTGTTATGTGACAACTCCATTAATATTGAGAACTCTTAGTTCTTTCAGTTAACAGGTATTGCTCATCTTGAGCATTATTTTTAAACCAGCTGTTTTGCTTTTGGGATCAAGCAACTTATTTCCGCTGGGAACTGTATGAGCACAAGAGCTTGGATCAGCCATAGCTCGATATCTGTATTCCACATGGATGAGACTTCCTTTCATTCCCTGATTCTTTCTTCAATCTAGCAACATGACATGCTGTCTATTATTCTTCCACCAGACCTTCTTGCCACAGCAGTGTCACTCAGCAGAGTGGTAAACAGGAATCGCCCTGAAGTCTCTCAAACTAAGCAAACTCCTACAGCAAACTCACAGTTCCACTAGACTTCTGAAGGGTCCATACCCCCATATCCTGATCGAAACTGAACAGAGTGCAGCAGTGACACGACAAGAGGCAATGGGTACAAACTGAAACCACATAGCACCTTTCAGTATCTGAAACTGCTACAAGGAAGCTGGAGAGGGACTCTGTGTTAGGAGCTGCAGTGACAGGGGGCAATGGGTACAAATAGAAAGAGGGGAAATGTAGGTTAAATATTAGGAAAAAGAATTTTACTGTGAGGGTGGTGAGACACTGGCACAGATTGCCCAGGGAGACTGTGGCTGCCCCAACCCTGGCAGTGTTCAAAGCCAGGTTGGATAAAGCCTCGAGCAACTTAGTTTGGTGGGAGGTGTCCCTGCCCATGGCACAGGTTTGGGACTAAATGATCTACAAGGTCCATGCCAAACCCTAAAACTCTATGATTCTATGATATGATTTTCAGTTAGGATTGAAAGTAAACTTCATTATTATTCTCTTATTATATAAATCATTTACATTGTTCAGGGCTTGAAGAACACAAGGAAGAGCTGACCATAACGCAAAGTATGTGCCTTGGAAATTGTTAGTCCTTCAGTGTAAAACATCAAAAGAGATGAGAACCCTAAGAATCACACTAGGAAACCAAAATTTAACAGGACACATCAAATCTCCTTGCTCAGAATGCAGGATTAAAAATGCAACTGCTTTGCTTTATGTTTAACCTACTTTGAGTAAACTTAGCAAGTTTTAAGAGAACCTTTTTAATTAATTTAACAGTCTGCATCTCTAACTTCAGCCAACAGTATTTTTTACATGACAATCAATTATTAAAAAGATGTTAGGAAATAATTAATACACTGGGAGTTCCACAAAGACGGTTACAAACAACAAACAAGTCACATAGAAAGAGTCAAACAGCAGCTTGTCCTCCCTGAGAACCACATTAATTCTACAACAGCTAACTTGAAGAATAAACTTTATATATAATCGACTCTAATATAGACTGCTACTCATTAGAACATAAAAGACAGGTGACAAATACCAGTTTCATGCAGACTTATATAAAATTTCATTCTGATCTAAGTGCCCATTTGGTATATCCCACAACTTCAAACCCAAAATGCTAGGAAAATTCAAAAGAAGTTGTTCTGGTTTTAAGACTAGGGACTATGTTAAAAAAGTAAACAAAACCACACATCCCCCAAAAATGAAACCCAAGAAAAAAACAAACCACAAAAAACCCTCACCATGTCTAATCATATGACTAGTGAAATCTTACACTAACTAGTTTGACAATAATTCTGTACTAAAAAAAAAAAATAAATCACAAGAAGTGTGATGCAGAATGTAACACTTAAGATACTGAAGTCTGAAAATGAACTTTTTATCTAACAGACAACATAGGCTTCCTTTCATATGATCTGAATTTAAGGGAAAGCATAGTTATGGGGATGTAAAACCTACATTCACATGCATACCTCATACAGCTTTGCCTCCTTTCTGCAACAAACTGTCAGCGTCAATCGCTTGTGCAAATTAAATCAGGTTGACTGTGAGACCCCACAGAGTAACTGAAGTGGGAAAGCAGCACACAGAATGCATAAAATCAAACTGGAACAAATATCATTCAATATTGCTTATTTGCAATAATCTACATCTATCAACCTTTCCTAAATGAAGTGTTAGCAAGTCACTTCTTGCACTCGACAACTACATATATAGGAAAATTTTCTGATGAATGTTACAGGAAACATGAAAGAAATTAAGAAGTAGGAGGAAGCCAACCCTCAGCAAATTTAGTGTCTCTATGTCAGTACATCCTATCAGCAAGTACCCTTCTAAAAATCTTGTAATTACTTATAAATAAATGGTCTAGGAAAAAAAAGGTTAAAATTAGAAGAAAATCTTAAAGTTCCCAGTGTTTGTGTCATTTACAGTCCAGAATCTGACAACAGTTTACTGTCTGCAAGTTTGTAGCTTCTTTTAGGAGGAGGAGGAGGTAGGGCTCAACTGCTTTAAGATCCTTCACTTGGGAATTTCAGTTGAATCCAAAAGGACTCTAATTTACATGTAATACACTCTCCTAATGAAAAGATCCTTATAAAGCACAGTAGGAAGCTTTCCAAACTGTTCAGCAGCATGGCTTAATAGCTGTCAAGCCAAATTTCTTTTTAAAAATGAAGTATAAAAATGAAGTATATAGCTATATATTGCAGCCTTTGCAATCTACACGTGGAAATGCATCACAGATATGTGTATCATAATGAGTATCATAGAAATAACCAACCAATAAGCAAATAAGAACACCAGCAAACAGGTAAGTCAATATAAGCCCCCAATAAAGCAATTATGCTCAAAATAACTAACACAATCCTTTCTAAGAGACGTGATGCAGGTGATTGTATAAAGCAGCAATGATATTGAAATATTTTGTGCAGTTCTTGTTCATGTGATGAAAACTGGCTACTGTGCAAGTCCTTCTGGCTTCAAACTATTTAAGCATCTAGTTTTGACAGCTGTCCCTTTAACTCTTGCTGTAGAAATCTTACAGCTTCACAGTAGTCAGCTCCCAAACATCTGCACAACCACCAAAACACAAAATGAAACATTTGCAAAAATTTCACCTACGGGGAGAATGCCAACATGAAACTAGACAGAATATGAAAGACATACAGTTTTATAAAGGATTTATTTACACATGCAGTGAACTTAGATGCATCACTTCTTTCACCATGATAATCAAAGTACAGGAAGAGGTTGTCTGCTGCAATTGCAAAGTGAACCACTACAGTCAGTCTACTCAATTTTGAGTATTAAAGGAAAGTTTTATTATAGGAAAGATATAAATGGTTCATTATAAAACGTGAAAAATCATCATTTGTAAGTACCTCGAAATGACTGTGTGGCCAACACCAGCACCAGGAGGTCAAGCAAACAACTCTAGTTTTTGTAAAAACTCCAGAAAATCACTTAATTAAAAAAAAAGTCTCCTAAATTGTTTCTCAATCAATCCCCAAACCTCCTCCAACTTTGGCTGCACAGATCCCAAGCACTGGGAAGCCCATATACATACAGAAACATGGATGAAGTAAAAATAGGCTGTTCAGATTGCTGTTTGAAGCATGATTCTCAAACTAGCAAAAGCAGCAACAAAACCAGGCCTCAACACAATTTTGTGAAGATCATGGATAGGTATACTTGGTGTGCATTGGATGTCCTTCCTTGCACCCTTTCAATATTACTCCCCATATATTTGTTCACAAAGCAGTGAGTCCTGTGGCTTTTGGTATAGTGTACGCATACTGTATTCCATATTATGAACTCAATGTCCTTAGGAAAACATAAATCTGTAAACTATAATGAAGATAGTTTCTGACTAAAGCCAGAACAGATTAGTTATACTTGAAAACTTTTTGTTTTCCTGCCTTGATTCCCCTGCAGCAGCCAGCTCATGACCCAAACTGGAACTCTTTCAATCAAGTTTCAAAGAAGAATCTACAGCCTAGCAAATATAATTCAGGAATAAGACCCTGAGGGCAATGACCAATTTGTTATATAAAGTAATATCTACCTATCAACAATGTCTTTTTTAATGGACCATTCAGTAAAAGCACGTAAGAACACCAAAGGGGAAAGGGGTGGGGGCAAAGAGCTCAGAATAAAAAGAAAAAACACAAGCAAACAATACTGTCTTTTATGACTTAGAGAAAAATCATTCCTGAGAACTAATCCACTTAAGATAAACAGGAGCAAAATGGAATGGATTTGCAAAAGCATATTGTCAAATGTTGACAAGAATGTATACACCAAACTGAAAGCCATGATTTTTGCAAGCCCTTCGCATCACTACTTCTTGTCTAATCCTATATCCTTTCCTCAAATAATTCCCAGTGCTCTATTTATCAAGGGAAAAACAAAACCAAATGGCCAAGTTTTACCAGCACCACACACTGCAGTGCAACTGCAACCAACCTTGGGAAGGCAGAATAGTGTAGTCTATTTCCTTTAGCTGATAAATATCCTCCTGTCCCACAAAACATCAGTGTATGTATCATCCCACACTGCCTGTACCAACCAGCTCTTCTTTTATGCCCACTTGGACAGTTTCCAGAAGGAAACACGTTTGTTACCCAATGAACTGAGAGGGATGTTAAAAGCCCCTGTGATTCTGGGAAAGCTAATGTAGCTCAGAAGAGCCCTTGAGGGTCAGGAAGGAAAGGATTTAATAGTTTTCAGAGAAATGACATATTGGCCTGATGCTTCTGTGAAATATTCTTGGAAGCAAAAAAACTTTCCATCACACTTCAAGAAATGTAAATGTTTAAACTGCGAACTTAGTCTTCAGTTGTCTTCAAACCTGTTACCATATGTCTTTCCTTTCTGAGTGTACTTAACATTAAAATAACATGCTTGCACTCCTCAAATAACCCATCTGCTGTTCCCTGCTTCTGCTACTTTAAAAGCTTGTCAGCTGCTATCCATTGCAGCTCCAATTTTCAGCATAAAATTAGCAATGTACTATTTATTTTGCCTAATTACACTAATTTCACGCACTATACTTGTCTTTAAGTGCCCCAACACTTGAAATAATGAGGGAACCCCAAACAGTTAAGATTAAGAAAACAATATCCCAAGTATTTCGTTAAGAAAACTGTCTCCCTTGACTGACAATCTACTTCTGACTAACCATGAATTAGAAACAGAAGTGTTGTTTCAAGATTTCACACCATTCAAAAGACCACTAAGATATAAATTCCTTGTAACAAGCAGACAAAAAACCCAGGAAAGAGTAATGGAAAGGAGTTCATAAATTAGGGTCCCCAGGTAATTGCACATATACTACATACATTGCACAAGACATACAAGTCCAATATGAGCCAATGCAAGACAACCACCATTACCTTGGATTACTTTGAGCACAACCTCAGACTGTAATGCAAACCTCTGGGAATGCTTATACAGTCAGAGTATGAAATCACAGGATTAATATAAATAAACTCAAGGAAACCCCAAGCAACTAAGACCTCAACCCTCCCTCACAGTTAAGTACTTTAGTAATTTAGGATATATAGTGGCTTCTTCCTGCCTACTCTTTGCATTCAGGGTAGCATGCCCCTGCTTCTGTTACAGGAGGAGAAATGGAAAATCTCACCCAGCTTCCCACATAGTTTGACAGTTTGGACTCTGAGCTGCATCATTTCTGGGTTCAAATCCTGTCAAGCTGGAGAAGGACTGAACTTCACATTTGTACTACTGGGACAAGTTGTCTAATGAAAGGGGGAAACCTGTAGCTTGAAATGAATTCAAATACAGTAGCACCTGACTCAGAGTAACTATCCAGGATTTTTGGTGCTGGCACATTACTCCTGCTCATCTCAGCAAAGTACAGTGCCTATCATCTTTACAGTATCTTAACCTGTTCAGTAATCTTTTGTCTAGAGATCTTTTTGCCCCTGGATCAAATCATGCTTGAATTTCAGGAGGCTTCAGAGATTAGACAGCATTGAAAAGCAGATTGATCTTACTGCTCTGAAAAACACAGCTAAGCTGTTTAGAAGTAGAGTGGCTACAACCTAGCAATGTAAGCTTGCAAAAGGTTTGAACCAGTAATGCAATTATCTTGCACCTTTAGTATCTCTGAAAAACATTACTACGTATCTATTTCACTTTTAGAGGTTTCTTAGATAGTTTCTCCAATACCTCTCACGGTCTCAGAGCAGATTGCATATTTATGCTGCCAACATAATGAATAAAGGAGAAGCAATTAGCTCTCAATTCAAAGAAACGCTATACCTTGCTGCTAACAGCCCAATGTGTTTGCTCATCCATTCCACTCCTTTAGATAATGATGGGACAGAATTCTTCGCTTCTGAGGAATTTCTTTCTACTTACCGGCCTATTGGTGTCCAGGGCAAAATCATTACCTGTCTGGACAACAATCTAGCTTTACAGTGCAGGAAGGTTAGCACCCATTTAAGATGTGAACTTAACTTGCTGTTAAGAACTTAACAGCAACTTATGTAAACATAACTTGCTGTATGCCTCAAATATTGAATTCTAGGAATGCATCAGGTTTTCAAATGCAAAAACACTGACAGGCAACATATTTACTAACTGATTACAACACAAGAGTGCTGGAAAGTACACACTTCTCAGCATGACTCACAGTGTGTATCCTATGACTGCTTTGCAACCTCTGGCATTGTACAAAGATACACTATTATAAACTTCTAAAAATGTATGTTCTTTTTAAAGAAAAGCAAACCAAGAAGACCACAGAGCTGTGAAGAGGGCAGGACCCAGTGCAGCAATGCAATTGCAGCATATAGAGGTATGCAGATGACAATGAAAGAAATCAGAAATAACATAAATCACAAACACTATTTTTACTTTACTATTTCCAAGTATAGAGATTCATTATGCTACAAAGCCCCCAAAGCATCAGTTTGTGTAAGGCTGAAGGAATGTATTCTAAGAGAAATACTGAGAATACCAAGAAAACTCTTGTGCTCTTTAGCTTCCTGGGATTGGAGATGTAACTGAAAGATAAAGCACAGAATCATAGAATTTAAGGGTTGGAATGGACCTTACAGATTATCTAGTCCCAACCCTCCCTGCCCTGGGCAGAGACAGCTCCTCACTAGATCAGGCTGCTCAAGGCTTCATCCAGCCTGGCCTTGAACACTGCCAGGGTCAGGGCAGCCACCACATCCCTGGGCAACCTGTGCCAGCATCTCATCATCCTTATAATAAAAAACCTTTTTCTAATATCTAACCTAACCTTCCCCTCCTCCAGTTTGAATCCATTGCCTCTTGTCCTATCATTGCAGTTCCTAACAAAAAGTCCCTCTCTGGCTCCCTTATAGGCCCACCAGATACTGAAAAGTTGCTCTGAGGTCTCCACGCAGTCTCCTCCAGGCTGAACAGCCCCAACTCCCTCAACCTGTCCTCATAGGGGAGATGCTCCAGTCCTCTAATCAAGATATCTGAAGTGTTTGCAAAAGCCAATAAAGCACTATAGGTGAATAATCAAATGCTCCAGTGTATTTAAAAATTAGCAAGCCGTAGAGCAAGACAAGAGGATCTCTTCCCAGCCAAGGAAATACCATGAGCTTATATTGTTTATAGGAGTTGCAAAATAAGAAAATGGACTTAGCAATACACTAAGCACTTGTGGTTTGTATTTTATGCATATGCGAATGCACATTGTCAACCACGTCAGGAGCACCAGATAGTGTTCAAGAACAGACTGTAAACTTGAGGTTTTGCTGAGAAATTCATGCAAAAATAATGCAGTTGCATGAAGGAATCAATCCAAATTTATATTATTGACCAGATGTGTGTGGCTGGCTGTCACTATCAATTGCAGAGAGCAGACAAGAAATCTCAATCATATTTTTGATTTCTCTGGTAACTTGACAGCACTAAAACCCAGACTTTAAAAGACTTTCTAGAGATATATAGCTGTGTTTCATCTTGTATTCTTCAGCAATTGTTGCCACATCTGATGGCAAACCCTACTGCCAGGAGATTCCTCTCAGATTCTCTGATCTGTACCAGTAGGTTGTAACACAGCACATTGTATCACCACAGTGTTCGCATTATACAACAGGACTAACAATTTAGAACCACTACTGTGACCCATGCGATTAACAGACAATATATACATACATGAATACAAAGATCAGTACTCTAATGACCAGCTTGGGCTACATGTTTAACCAGAGTTGCAGTATAGACAAGCCTGGAAAGGCCATGAAGCACATTTGAAAAACCCATGAATACCTTTTGAATGCTCACAAGAGTAATTTTAAACATTTTACTGAATGAACCTTTGTTCTCTTATTACAATAGAGACAATAGGAACAATAGGGAGTTCTTTTACTACAGTAGGCAGTTCCAAAACTACAGGTTCAGAGACACTTCTAGACTATCATTACTCTGAGAGATACAGCAGCTTCATCTAGGTTATTTACATTGCCACGAAGTGGCAGGAGATGAAACAAAACCAGAAGATGACAGTCATAGTGCTTTGAACATATTTTCCTTTAACAATAATAGGGTATAAAATTAAGTAGCTGACACTTCAATTGCCTCTCAAACCATGACTTACTGATAGGTCCCTCAGTCCTGAGGAAAGCACAGACAGGCTTGAGAGAGGAATTGCTAGATAGTTCTGAAATTGTGATTGATGTGTAGAAGCCCCTGATAAGACCCAAGACAAGCCACAGGTGTGTGGATAAATTAGAAATGCAGAACAGTAAAAGACCACAAAAGCAGTTGAACAGAACTGTCTATGAGCCACAGAAGTTCTGAGGAGATGTGGTATCAACAGAGGTCCTGGTCAGATTTGTGAGGAAAAAGGCAACAGTACCTTATGTAGACAGTCAAAAAGAGACATGAATTGTCAAGAAACAGGAAGGAAGACCACTATAATCTGTATTTTCAAACCAATAATTATTAAAGAAATCATATCTCTCTGGTATGCTGGTATAATACAGGCCAGTCATTTAAAAGTTAGGAATGAGATACTTCAAAAAATTGCCTAAATAAGCATGTAGGGCATTTGTAATACTATGGATTACAACCTTAGTGACAGCTGGTAAAGCACCAGAGTGGAAGACTGGAAGTTAATGGAAGCTGTCCCTGAGATCTTTTGCTGTAAAGCATTTCATTAGATTTTCATAAGAAGATAAATTTTAAAATAACCCTTACAAAAGTACAAAATCCAAATGTATTTTGCTAACATGAAAACTAAAGAGAAAATGATTTCTTTCTCAAGAGACCATTTACCAAACATGCTTCTTCCCTGTTCATTTGTTTAGTCATCCATCAGCCAACTTCAGATGTCTGGTTATTATCCAGGCAAAAGAGGAGATTCTCTGTTATGATGTATTTTACAGGAGGGATTCCATATAATATGCACAGAGTTATCAGTAGGATGGGATAAATCTATCCTAGCTCATAGTAAAGTACTGTTTATCCTACTTGGAATATTGCATAAAAACATAAGACACAAACATACTATAAAGCATGCAACAGGGAGAAAGTATCTACAGAGCGTAGGTAAAAAACCAAGTAAGATCAGCTCTCCAGCTCTAGCCTCCCTTCCAACCCAAATCCTTAATCACTACTTAACAAGCCTTTAATAAGCAGACTTGTGTTAAACGGGCAGGAGGGAAGACTGTCGGAAAAAATCCAGAACAATCTTCAAATCCATCCCCTCTTCAAATGAATGAGATGAGAATCTTAGAAAAATAAATATGAAAGAAAGCACAGAAAGCAAACATGACATTCACTCACATAAAATTTTCTGGATATTCACTCAAGGCCATATCAATGATATTCAGAGCATCATGATAGTGTTTCTGGGCTGAGAGTAAGAGTGCAAGGAGATGAAGAGAGTTGGCATCATCTCCTTGTAGCTGCAGAGCCTGACGGACATAACCCAAAGCTTCTGGTATCTGATTTAAAAAACAACAAAAAAAAAAAAGGCAGAAAAAGAAAGCACCACTATTAGCAGTATTGCCCATTGCACATCTAGAAAAATTTCAAAATATTCCCCCAGATACCACACAGAGACTCCTGTAACACACTACTCAAAAGTTTCAAATGGATCTGATGCTCAACAGTGAACAGCAAAAATTCAATAATATATTAACCCTGGAGAGTAAGATACAAGTTTCTGTAAAACAGATCCCTTTGGCCCCTTGAAATATTCACTTGCTATTCTCTTTTTGTGTATTGGTTGCATTCCTACACGATTTTGAAAATAATTGTAATTCATTAACAAAAATGTAGTTAGACAGCAACAGTAACTTTTCTCTATGTAGCATTTCATTATCCCCTCACCTGCATGTGCTTTTGTGCAAAGTAAGTACACTTAACTGTTTAAACCAGGAAGCTTACTTAAGTAACATGAGAATTTTGGAATTCAGAAGGACAGAGTCATCGCCTGCTACTGAAAAATACTTACTGCTATTAAAGTGACAATCCATTCCACTCTAACGTGACATAGTCCAAGGCCTGTGCTACTCATTAGCAATGAAAAGTAGTCACCTAGAGTATGTAAACGACTGTGCTCAAAACTACTTCATAAAATAAACATGACATAGGAAAAGGCTTCCCATGATATATACAAAGCAGTTCCACATTACCCAAATGCATGTGATATATGGTAGAATGCCTTAGACACAACAGCTGTACAAGTTGAACTTAGCTCTGATCTCTTTTACAATATTAAAATGATTTCCAGTTTTCTTAAACACTTATTTTTTATTTTGTTCAGAATAACCAAACCTCCTACAAGTCTTCAGAAAGATCTTAGCACATACTTGAGATTTAAGCATTGTAAAGATCATTAAAGTCTAGATTCAAGAGTTCCACTCTCCAGGATCTAAGCAGAGATCACACATAATGGGTAAAAACATGGTAAAAATTGACATTTTTTTTCTCTTCATCTAGCAACATAAATGCTGAAATAAGTTGAATTACTTATGTCTTATTTGCGATCCTAGAGCTGGAAGCGGCAGAAATCTGGAGAAGTGCATAAGACTGAAGCTGTTTGGAGAGAATATTTCAGGGTTTTTTTCCATATATATGCACCTATGCACAAGGAAAACCAAGTTTTTAAGGAAGAAATCTTCATCTGTATCCATCAACAGATACAAATCCTAATCTTCATCAAGCTGCACTTTTGAAACAAAACTAACCTGTCTGGATATGGCAAGCTGCAGTGCCAAGTAAAATGCTGCCAAATGATCCGTTGGAGACAAACTGTGAGCCCTTAAAAACAAAGAGAACAGTGAATTTTTCCGCTGCTCAGACAGGTTAGACATAGCCACAAATGCAGATACATCTCAGATCTCTTCACTACACGTATGCTCAGATTTTGATATAAGTGGTGCTCATTCCAGTGACTTTCCTCACACTTGTCAATCATCCTTGATTTAAAGGAAGCTCTTTAGGCCATTAAAAACATCACTTTATTAGAAAATAATGAAGTGATTTGAATATAAATCTTAAAAATGAGCAATACAAAATGGTTCTTTAAATAAATTATACTCCTAAACAAACACTAGATGTAATTGCCTAAGGATATTTATAATAAAAATTAATTAAATGAGGTTTTCTTACAGAAAAAGGAAAACAAAACCCAAGCAAAAATCCCCCAAAATAACATGCCTGCAAAGAGAAGAGTTATGTCATCTGCACCAGAAGTACCCAACAATCACACCAAATGTGGCAGGATGGTTCTGAAGCACAGAACTCAAAAGAGCAAGAATAGCAGCACAGTAGATCACAGTTTTGTTCATTCTCAGACTCACAAAGCTTAAGGATATTTTCAGTTCAATACAGTAAGCCTCTGAGGAAGCCAGCTACTTCATGGGTTTAAGTTGCTTTGAGACTAAGCTATAATAGAATCATTAAGGTTGGAAAAGAACTCTAAGATCATCAAGTCCAACCATCAATGTAGTACCACCATCATGTTCACCACTAATCCATATGGATCAGTCACCAGGGATGTTGACTCCACCACTTCCCTGGGCAGCCTGTTCCAATACTTGACAACTCTCTCCAGAAAAAAAATTTTCCCTAATACTTAATCTATATCTCCTCTGGTGCAACTTGAGGCCACTTTCTCTCGTCCTGTCACTTGTTACTTGGAAGAACAGACCAACCCCCACTTGGCTACAGCCTCCTTCCAGGTAGTTGTAGAGAGTGTTAAGGTCCCCCACGAGCCTCCTCTTCTTTCCAGGCTAAACAACCCCAGCTCCCTCAGCCACTCCCTCAACTCAATGTCCTTCTTGTCCTGAGGGGCCCAGAACTGGACACAATACTCAAGGTATGGCCTCACCAGTGCTGAGTACAGGGGGACAATCAATTCCCTAGTCCTGTTGGCCACTCTATTGTTGATCCAGGCCAGGATGCCATTGGTCTTCTTGGCCACCTGGGCAGACTGCTGGGTCATGTTCAGCTGCTGTTGATCAGCACACAGAGGTCCTTTTCCATCATGCAGCTTTCCAGCCACTCTGCCCCGAGCCTGTAGCACTGTATGGGGTTATTGTGACCCACTGGCAGGACGCAGCACTTGGCCTCGGTGAACCTCACACAATTAGCCTCAGCCCATGGGTCCAGCCTGACAAGATCCCTCTGCAGAGTCTTCCTACCCTCCAGCAGATAAACACTCCCACCCAACTTGGTGTTACCTGCAGACTGACTGAAGGTGTACTCAACCTGCTTCTCCAGGTCATTGATAAAGATTCTAAACAGGTCTGGCCTTGATACTGAGCAGGGAACACTACTCATGACCAGTCCCGCTGAATTTACTTGTTATGCTGCAATATAAAAGAAATCTATGCTGGACAGTTTCTTTATCACAGTATTACATTAAAAATCTGCATAACACCTAACTCACCCTGAACCTATGTGTGAAGGTCAGATGAAGTTTATGCTGATGGTCTTTTCGTAAACAGAACATTCATTGACAAAAGCATTGAACTGCCCAATAGCAGCAGTGGTTTTCTCATTATTCACTCTCAAAATATTTCTAACTGCTTCTGTTGCAACTAACCCCAATTATTAAAACAAAAAATAACTACTTTTTTTAAAAAAAGTTTGTTTGTTTGCTCGTTTTTAATGCTTTGGTCAAATGCACACACTTAGCCGCGTTTATTTTATTATTCCACAGAAGTTGTTCTTGTAATACACTCTACTATTTTCCCCTGTAACACAATCTTTCTGCTGCAAGATAAGAGCTTTTTGGCAGGGGGATGCTTGAGCATAAGGACAAAAAGAAATTATGGCTGTACCCCAAAAGGATGTGTAGTAAACACTGGGCAGCAAGCCTGGAACTATTTTTTTATTTGTATTTGTTGCATTCTTTTAATGGAGACTCAATTAGAAAGAGGATGTGTAAAAATCATCTTCAGAACATTTAATGAGTCATCTCCATTGGCTGGAAGGAACAAAATTGACCTTTAAACCATTACAACAACAAAGAGAACCTTCTGCTTCTGACCTATGCATTTCTATCTTCCCAAGTCCAAAGAACTCTACAGCTCTGTTAGTTTAGCCACTACACCCAGAATGCTTCAAAGCAGTTTAAGTAACTAAGACTCAGGTTCATATTTTGTTCACTTTACCTCTAAATTGGAAATTAAAGTCACATGTAAACCCTAACAGGGTCCAGGACCAGTCCTTTGTTAAATATAAGTTCACAAATTAAACAAGGCTAAGTGAGAATAAGAGATTATAACTAAAAGAATACTTGCACGGTGACTCAAGTTTCAGATAGTGAAAGAATAAAGCTGTTACTCTCTATCAACCATTTGGAGAGTTCTGTGAAACTTCAATTCACACCAACCACAGGAAAAGCACTGAAAGTCTTCCAAAATTTTAAAAAGAAAAGTTAGTGAAACAAACACCCCCTCAGTACTGTGTGAAGACAGCAACAAGCACCTTCTTCCACGGCCACTATCACAAACTGGCAAGCCTTGAAATCTGGCACAGGCAAAGGTACAAAACATAACTGCATTTCTTCGTGACCTCTGTTTCTTCAGGAATTGGTCCTTTAGGTACGTGATTTAAAAAAACCCACATAAAAGCCTGGCATATCATAATATTGAGTCCAGTACAAGATGTTTACTTTATAGATTGTGTAGGAGATGAATGGAGAATTTCAACTTCCATCTCCTGGAAAACGTTTATTTTTCAGATGTGGGAAGAGAAAGTGGGCACAACTCTGGTATGCTGAGCATAACACATTCTCTGTGGTAAGAAATTTTCAGTAGCATCCTATATTTATGCTATCAAGGCAAGGAAACAGCAACATTATCAATCACATTGGAGTGAATTTCCAGTACAGCTGATCTATCAGATACAAGACTCTTTATGAACACAAGTGTGAAAACATGATAACAAGCAGAACAGACCCCTGTCAAAGCATACTTTTTCCCTTTTCTTAGAAGGCAGCTATGGGATTTTTGAGATGCTGAAACTCTGTTCTTTTCAAGGACCAAACTATTCTAGTCAAGATTCTGTGAGGAGTCCAAGCCACTCACATGATCAGTATCACTAACAGCAACATCAGCAATTCACTAGTCTTTAAAACATGTACCCTGCACATGGGTCAAACCTCTGAAACACAACTGAACTAAAATCTATGTACAAGCTCATTCTGAGAAAGGCCAGCTGAAAGGGTGACTATATGACTTAACATGCACTTAAAAATACAAAACATTGTCTCTAGGATGTTGTATCAACTGAAAACAGGTCCAATTAATCGACACATTCCCAAGACTTTCTGTGTATAAATTTATATTCTGCTAGTTAGCACAAATATTTCAAAGCTCCATATCACTACAAAACTGAAGTTCCACTCAACCTATACAGCTAAAGGTCTCCTGGGGCATTGTACATAAGGAAGGATGTGGACCTGTTGGAGCAAGTCCAGAGGAGGACCACAAAAATTACCAGAGGGCTGGAGCACCTCCCTCTGAAGACAGGCTGAGAGAGCTGTGGTTGTTCAGCCTGCAGACAAGAAGGCTCCAGGGAGATCTTATAGCACCTTCCAGTACCTAAAGGGGCCTACAGCAGTACTGGAAAGGAGCTTTTTACAAGGGCATATACAGATAGGACAAGGGGAAATGGCTACAAACTGAAAGAAGTCAGGTTTAGATTAGAACAGGAATAAATTAGATCTAGATTAGGAATAAATTCTTCACTGTGAGTGTGGTGAGGCACTGGAACAGGTTGCTCAGAGAAGCTGTGGACGCCCCACCCCTGGAAGTGTTGAAGGTCAGGCTGGATGGACCTTAGAGCAAACTGGTCTAGTAGAAGGGGTCTCTGCTATGGTATGGGGGTGGGAACTAAATGATCTTTAAGGTCTCTTCCAACCCAAACCATTTTATGATCATTTTATGATTGCTCCCAAAACAGTTCTCCTAACCTAGCATGTATTGATTACTCTTAATTCAAACCACTCAATCATTTTCTAGAGCAACCTAATAAAACATTGCCATAATAAGCAGGCCAGAACAGAATATTTGAGCAAATATTTTATACTAGAGAGCAACACAATTGTCCTTAGAATGAAATAAAAGGAAACCCTTAGAAAACAATTCTGACAGAAGAGGATGGAAATAAATGCTAAAGAAACACATTCTGTACTCCTGAGGGGAGACTCCCAGAGGTGAAGTCGTCATTACACAATCTTTTACAAGTCTCTCTTTTTAACACATAATAAAAGCTTTTCACTGCATATTTCAGAACGAAATGAAAAGATCAACACCCACTCACCTCTGAAATGCAAGAAGAGCCTTTCTCTGCAAGACCTCTTGCATCCCTCGCAAAGATGCTAAAAAGGATATATTTAATCAGTGATATGAACGATGGAGAGATTTCATTCCACATGCTAATTGAAGAAGATTTAATACATTGACTGAAAAAATGGTTGCACACAGAAGCTTAAATTTTAAGTCTAACATTCTGCTAGGTATCCTTTTTTAGGCAACAGGGGAATTTCCAAATGTGAAGGCTTATTTTTATCTTACCATCAGTAGCCTGAAGACTGTAAGTCAATCCCAGTGCCAAGTAGCCTTTTGCTTTGAACTCTGATGTTTTGTCCCCAAGATCAACAACTGTTTTGGCAAATCTTTCAGCTTCTTCCAACTGAAAATATTATAACACATCCATGTAAGTCGAAAACTACGTAAATTTTACATTGCAAAATGAAGAAGGCACAACATGTACATAATGCACACTGAGTCTGTGAAAATCTCAGCCATGATTGCTTTTAAGGACTATTTAATTTTTCATTAGACTTAGCTTTTCTAATAAATACTAAGTAAAGAGCACAGATTTTAAGCTGAAGCAGCCATTGCTATGGTTGAGAGAAACTCTGGCCCCTAACACACTTAATGTGTTTTGTCTTTTTTCCTTTTTTATTTATGTATGTTAATAACAAAGGTATTTCTGGTCCATATATGCCATCTGCCAACTTTGCATTTTATAAAGAGAGCTCTTGCCTCATGGACTATTTCTTTAGGAAAATCAATCACATGAACTATGGCTCCAACTATGGCTCTAACCCTGTAAAAAGAAGTATACCCATGCAGAACTCTGCTTTGAACACTGTATTACTGAATGTATGCAAAGTCATAAACAGAAAAACATGTAAAAAATCAAGGTTTAACCGCACACCCATGGCTAGCACACTATTTAACAATCCAGAAAAATAACATTTGAATCCATTCCAGTAAATGTAAATGCTAAGTACAATAAGCTACTCCATATGGACTCAATCCATAGGGAACAAGTTACAGAACTAGGATCTACTTTAATTAAGACTATTTCTGACAGCCTCAACAAGTCATATTTCTGCTACTACACTACTTTCTCAGTTTCTGATTGTGATCTTTCCCTCCTCTTTTCCTCCTATTTATAAATAGTCTTCTAAAAACTACACAGGTTTTTGAAAACCACATGATGATCTCTTTTCACCTTAATTTGTTTTGTACAGATACACCAACTTCAAGGTTACCTAAAACACAACTCAAATCACACCTTTTTAAAGACACTGTCCCTAGTATGAATTCATAAACCCCAGCTGCCTGCAAACACGGTATCACCAGTACAGCCTCTTGATTATAAGAGATTTGTTTCATTATTGTGCAAAGTTATTTTCCTCTTGCACAGAGGAAACAGAAGTCTAAGTTGCATTTGTAATCTGTCTTCAACCAATGTTTTAATTTCTAATACATCTTAACCTATGTCTTAGATCAGTATCAAAATATGCTACCTGGATAAACATAACCATTGCTGCCAAATATTTTAAATTCCCCACTTGGGGATGTACATGTGCATATACAGATCTGTGCTGCATTTTGAGAGATGTCCACGTGCATCCGGTTTCTGTGCAGAAGTATTTGCTACATCCCTAAACCAAGATTTTAGCATAGTTCTTGCTGAAAAAACTGAGTGGTGAAGCTTACCCAGTGGAGAGATCCCATACAAAGCTTAGCAGCAAGGAGTGGAATAGTTGCATCATCTGGTTTCAAACGTATACATTCCTTCAGGACTTTCACAGCTCGAGCAGACTGTTAAAAACATTTTCCACTGACATTACTAAAAGCATAAATATGTTTCACAGACAGAAGATTCCTATTTCCATCATGTCCTTTATTTTTCTCATGTGAAGATGTTACTACACATTTTGTTGACAGTTTGTCACAACTCTGGTGAAACACAAGTCTGTAGGCACTGCTGTTGTTATTTAACCCCTCTGAACTACCATTAAGTGTCCCCAGAGACATTTGCCAAGCAGGTAATTCCAATGTTACATGATTCAGAATGCAGTTCTGAGATGCATTTGAAGCTTTGCTAGGCCTGTATGCTCACAGCATCTGAGCCAGGCAAATGAAAGTGCAGGAACAGAACAGAGTCTTCAGAACAATCAGAGTTTTTGTGCTCTTTTGGAGTTACACCTGCACATAGGAACAGCTCTGAGGGAAGACTGTATAACAGATTGGCACCACTCTTTTTTTGAAATTTATTTGCCTTCATCCAATCCCAGTTTAGAACATAACTCAAAGTAAAGAGAGAATGGGAAGAAGAACCAACCCTTTTCAGAACCAATGTGCTGCCTAAAATATTATCTAAGGAAAATACATTTCCTTCCCCCATACTGAAGATAAGCAAATTACTCCCATTAAGAATGATCTTTTATAAACTTAGTTGTTTATGTTACATAATGAATGCGATTTAGTTTGTGTAACATGACAAGGAAAAAGCAAAAAAGAACTGAAAATAGAGGGTTGTATGTAAGTTCCTAGGTTATATACAATTATTTAAAAAAACATCAGTTGCAAAGAATGCCTCAAAGTCAGAAATTTACAAAGGAAAAAAATGACAGGAACATCAGGAATCAGCATTAATTTGTACCTAAGCAGAAAATCCATTCATCAAAACCACACTTAAACAGGTTTTACGAGTTTTGTAATTCACTACTTCCATTCAATCAGCATATCTTCAGCTGGCTGACAAGACATTTGTTACCATCACCTTTAGGCCTTCCTAAGTTAGAAACTGTTGAAATAACAACGTTCTTTGTACAGCACTAGGCATAAACTCAGGAGTACAGTGTACTTAGCTGATTTAAGGATGAGAATTATTTTCACAAATACTACAATTAGGGAAGTGTCAACTGGTGTTATCAAATGCCACCAATACAAGAAGTAAATCAGAAATTTCAGACTTACTTTTCCTGCTGCCATCAAGGACAACGCGAACTGATACCAGAGATGAAACTCTTCAAATGCAAACTTCATGGCTCTTTCTAAACACTAATTTGGGAGGAAAATTGTTATTTAAGGGCATATTCTTCAATTATGAAGATATACTAGTAAAAGATTTTTGTACTGACTCATATCTAACATATATGTAATTGAAAATTCACATAATTCAAATAGGCAAAAACAGCTGCCAGAGTCATATGGGAAACAAAGAATTGAAGAGAGAAGTGATTTCCCATTTATGATGTTTGTTTAAATACTTCTGCTGATACTGTATTATGTAGTCTGAAAGAAGGAATGATATATACCAGGTTACTGACAGTACCCTTCTAAAAGGCACGAGATAGGTTTTAAATGGAAAGGAGAATGGTACACACTCTCTTCCTACACTGAGAACACCACAGGATATGCAGATTAAAGAGTGACTATCAATATATACAAAAGAATAAGAGTGCTGTTTTCACTTTTATCGTAATAGAAGCCCTCTATTATGGTAGAGAGAAACTGTTTCTCAGCAAGTCAACCCCTGGGTACCAATAATTAACTGTGGCCAGCAACAATTCCCTGCTGCTGGGTGAGCAATGCTTCAGCAGCAGAAAGATCTGCTCTGCCCAGAGAGTTGTAGCTGTTTCTCAGGTATATAACTGTTCACAATACTTGAAAATTTCCTGAAAAATAAAGCTGCCACAACCTAACAAAACACATGTAAGTTGCTTAATCAAACATATGACATTTGAGATAGAGAACACATTTTCCCACAGACCTGAAAAAGTAATACATTTCCTTTTTATTAACTTCAAAACCATTTTACAAACTATGAGGACTACAGATCATGCCCAAAAATTAAGAGGTGTAAAAGAAAGTTTTCTTTTGAAATAAAATACCACAAATCCTTTTTCCAGGTAATTACAGCTCTCATTTTTATATCCACAACAGCTTTTATTTTTTGCCATTCCTTCTTGCTGCCTCCATTTAATGTGTACCCTTTTAAGCAGATCCATGCCTCCCCACCTAAAAATCATGTGAATTTCTGTGCCATTAAACATTTACCACACCTTCCTTCTGTGCCTGAGCACCTCAAGTCACTTGGATAAATTCAGACAGGAAACATTTTGGGGTGGAAACTACCTCCCGTATTTATAGAGTAGTCAGAATGACAGTGTCCTGTATTTCTTTAGCCCTTGATTACTATCACAGTTAACATGACTAACAGAAACTAGCAATGATCACACAGTTCAATATCCACTATTATCAACAAACCTCTGAAAGCATTTCATATTGGCCTCTTCTTCCCAAGGCTATGGTAAGTAAATCGTAGACTACAGATGCACTTTGCAAGCTGATGATCCGATCATTTTTGTGTTCTGGTATTCTGCTCAGCACAGCGTCACGGTTAGCCTGAAACACACCACGAGGGAAGAAACAAAGTCAGCCAGTGCAATTCCAGCTGCATTTTCACCCAAGTAACTACCATTTTATTTACACTGACAATCATCAGTTGATACAAATAATACAGAGAGATAATATCTTCTACTAATTTGTAGACAGAAAGAAGCATTAGTGACAAGGCTGATGTTTCTACATGGATCTGTTTCTAATTACTTCATTCTAATTATATAAATTGGGCAGTGTATCTAAAATTATTGAAGAGTTCTCAGAAACCAAATAAGGTGGGTTTTTTATAAATATAATGTATATTCATCTTCTAAAATTTCTTTTTTTTATACAGCAAAACATATCTGAAGGATACTCAAAGCCCCTATTCCAGCTTTTGTGAAATAAGGCAATCAAGTTCTTTTCTCTTCATAACTTTATGACATTATCCTCTCACTTGTGAGTGGTAACCTGCCCAGGATAACCCACAATCACTTCAGGAGTTACCAGTGAGAAGTGACACCTGACCCTGTTTCTGAGCACAGGTTTGGAATCAGGCCATGTTTGCAGTAAGGCTTTCTACTTTCAGTCCTGTTTGGTGAAAGGCACATTGCAAACCTAATTCCTTAATTAAACTCTTCCTTTTCAGAAGGAAGAAAATTGGAAGGGATTAAACGAACTGACCATGTTCACAGAGAAATCTTGCTAAAGAGCAAAGAATAAAATTCAGGTCTCCCAGCAGGTAGTACCTATATTGACCTAGCCAGACTTCTCCCACTATACCATCAAGCCTCTTAAAACACCTTATCTTGTTATCTTATCTATGCCTAGTTTTCCTGGTGTTTATTATTCCCATTGGTACAAATGCTAGTATATCTGGTAGTTTGAAGCCAGAACTTAAAGATCCTTCTGTTTCCTCATGCCTCCTTGTCTTTATTTTTAATTACACAGGGCATGGCCCCCTTAATACATTTAGTTAAATTCACTAAGTTTTAATGGGCAGCTTATTTAAACCTTTTTCAGATGAAAGGAAAGACACACAATAAGGGATAATAAATTGTTTCTCTGCTTTACAGGATAACATTTTAAGCTCTGAACATACTAAATACATCTTTAAAATCAGAATAATTAAATACCAGAAATTTTTCAAGGGGTATAGGGAGCACAAAATAAGACAATTTTGTCTCTAAAACAGACATTTCAGGAATTATCCACTGAATAATCTACAGCTTGGTTTGAAAACACACACCCACGCACACATACCCCAAAACAGACATTTTGCTTTCTTTTGATCAAGAAGTCTTTGGCTTTTCCTTTCTACACTGCATAAATATTTAGTCAGCTTCAAGAACTTCTTTTTTATCTCCACATTTAATCACTATTTGACTCAACTCCTTGCAAGTACAGAACAAGCTATGAACTAGCATTTCTTGGGAGAAAATGGCTGGCAATGCCAAAGCAGTATTATAGAAGAGGATATCTTATTATTGCTGAATATATCTTATATATTTTTCATAATTTAAAACAGAATGGAGGTACAAACTGAAGTGCTCAGTATTTCAGAACTGCCACAATCTCAGACACAGTAAAGTGACAATTAGTTAAACTGCAATGTGTCAGGTGGCCACACCTAACACACACACTTTTAGTCTGTAACACACTTGAGCAGTATAAATTCAGCTACAGTGGAAGAAAGGATATGCTCAGCCATTTTACCATTGGTTAAGAATCACACATAAAGCTGAACCCAGGAACTGGTGCTGAGTGAGGCAAAGTCTAGCTGGAGGCCAGTAACTAGTGGTGTACCCCAGAGGCTGATACTGGGCCTGATCCTGTTCATGATCTGGATGTACCCTCGAGCATGTTTGCTGATGTTACAGAACTAGGAGAAGGAACTGACATGCCAAAGGGCTGTGCTGCCATCCAGAGGGACCACAGGCTGGAGGAATGGGCTGACAGGAATCTCATCAAAAGCTTCAACAAAGACCTGGAAGTGCAAAGTTCTGCACCTGGGGCACCAGTACTTGCTAGGGGCCCCCCAGCTCAAAAGCAGCTTGACAGGAAAGGATATGGACATCCTAGGGACACCAAGTTGAACAGGAGCCAGCAAGGTGCCCCAGCTGGAAAGAAGGTTATTGATAGCCCAGTGTGCATAAGCAGGTGTGTTGCCAGCAGGTCGAGGGAGGCAATCCTTCCCCGCTGTTCAGTGCTGGTGAGGCCACACCTGCAGTACTGGGTCCAGTTCTGGACTCCCTGGTACAAGCGACATGGAGCTACTGAAGACATTCCAACAAGTGCCCACTGGGATGGATAAGGGACTGGAGTATCTCTTATATGAGGAAACACTGAGAGAGCTAAGACTCTTCAGCCTGAAGAGAATGCTCAGGGGGGGAACCTTATCAATGCACAGAAATATCTGAAGGGAGGGTACAAAGAAGAAGGAGCCAGGCTCTTTTCAGTGGTTCCCAGTGACAGGAGCAGAGGCAGTGGGCACAAACTGAAACTTGAGGTTCCCTCTGAACATCAGGAATCACTTTTTTTTACTGTGAGGGTGAATGAGCACTGGCACAGGCTGCCCAGGGAGGTTGTGGAGTCTCTTTCCTTGGAAATATTCAAAGGATGTCTGGACAGATACCTAGCTTGCTCCAGGTGGTCCTGCTTGAGCAGGGGTTTGGACAAAATGACCTCTGGAAGTGCCTTCCAACTTAACCATTTTGCGATTCTGCTACCACAACAGACATTTGTGTGGCGACACAAATGCATTATAATGTGAAGATGTCAGTCCTTCAGATCATAGAATCAGAGAACAGTTTGGGTTGGAAGGGACCTTAAAGATCATCTAGTTCCAGCCACCCTGCCAGGGACACCTTCCACTAGACCAGGTTGCTCAGAGCCACATCCAACTTGGCCTTAATGGGTTTATTTTACTAATTCGCAGGCACTGAAAGGAAAGGACCATGCTATTCTAATAACACAATACCATCTCAAAACACCAATGATTACTCAATCTTCCAGAAGTGTTCTTATTTCTTTCCCAAATACTGGTTTCAAAATCATAAATCATGTAGTACTTCACAACTACTACAGCTAGAAAGTTAGCATGCACTGAAGCTGAAAGAACAGGTCTTAACTCTCAGAAAGGTAAGTCTGTAACGAAGAACAGTTTTAAGCTCAATCTTCCTCCTTCCTCCCTTCGAAACTATCCTGAACAAATGACTTAGCTGAAGTAAGTCAATCAAGTAGAAGACTTTATACTCCTCTGCGACAAACTATTTTGCCTGAGATAACCTGCAATAATTACTATAAAGAAAAAAAATTGAAAGTTTGCTAAGGCTATATGCTCTAGAGTGACAGCATTTGATATAATTAGGCAGATCTAATTCACAAAGGCACAACTCTAAGTAACCTGAAAAGCAACTTAACAAGGCAGTACTTTTAATTTGGTTTTTGGCTTCTTAATGCTGATATGTAAGGAGCTACACATGCAAACACAGCAATCAGTAGTCAGATCTCGCAGAACTGGGACTGCTTCCACTTCACATCGTGACCACAGTTCACATCAGAATTCTGTACAGCTCCACAAGCTGCTCAGGCACATTCCAGAGGCACAGGTGGCACCTTTCAGCTGTGAGTATACACTGCAGTAAAACCAACACATGATACATGGAAATGTTTGCTCAGTCTAGTTTTGTGTATTCTGAGAATCAGAATCTAGTCAGAATTTCTAGATTCTGCCATGAATATTGCAAGACAGATCACTAGGAATGAGGAAAGTAGTTAGCACTACAATGTAAATGTCTGACGCTTTAAAATAGTTTAAATAGGACAACGTTCACTACAATGTTCTGTCCTACTGAACTGTAGCAAACCAGAAATTATGCCAAAGCATGAAAGCATTTGAATCACCTATAGAACTTAAAAGTCTACATCTCATTGATGTGCAGTGAGACAGATTGCATGATGCCTGAGACCGCAGAGGTTTCACCCTTCCAGTTAAAAAACAAGCAAAACCTCCAACTTCAGCTTTTCATTTCATTTTATCTGAGAATATAAAACTGATGCGGTATGAGAACGTCAGTCATGGCAGTTGACTGTTGACTAGAAAAATCAGACTAGAGAAAAACATGGAATGTTGATAAAGGGCACGAGTAGGCCATTGAAAGGAATCACTTATTGAGGACATTTTAAAAAAATCCCGTAGCAAAGACTGAATGTTACAATCATAAAAAATCATTTACATATTTGAGTGCCTGAAGTTTCATGCACAATGGAGTATACTTTTTGGAGATGCTTATTATGCTCATCTAGTTGTCTTTGATTTGTTTTTTTACAACAAAAATAACTTTGATTTTGAGTCTGTCTGAAGAGCAACCAGCTGGTCTAACAGTGGTTCATACTGGCAAGTGAAGGCAGATGAAAGACCTGGCTTTGTGTTCACCTGTCCACGGTTAGAAGGAGGCTAGGTACAGCCACTCTGAAGGAGAAAAACTCCCTAATACTGGCAAACCTCATCTTGTCAGCTGAGGAAAACCAGCTTGAGTTTCCGAAGTGACTGCCTGATTTCCTAACAGAAAATGAAAGACAAGTGAAAGTAAGGCAAGACAAAAACCCCAGAAAATTCTATTTTCATTTTAAAAAAACCCAAGGAAAACACACACACATACAGCACATGGACATTCACTCTATTTTACCTACCATAGATTCACTAATAAGCAGTAACAGTAAGGCTTCTTCTGTATTTTCTTGAGGACAGAAGATGCTGTTCAAAACAAGAATTCAATTATTTAAGCAGAACGTATTACTTTTAGGAGTAATTCCCACACACAGAAAAGAGAACAGAAAGTAACTTGCACAGAAAAATCAGTTGGTTAAAATGCATTTTTTTGCAATGCTCTAAATTTGCATTTCAGAAAAGTTGGCCAAACACAATAAAAGAACAGAACTGCCACAGCTGTCAGAGCTGAACACATTCAAACATCCTGAAACTGCACATAGTTTGACAACTGTAAAAACTAAAGCCATGGTTTAACTAGCCTCAGGTACCTAATCTATCAGAGCTGAGTCCACATCACTGATTCAAAGACAGAACAACAGAAAACAGCAACAGAAAACTCACACAAGAACAGGATAACTTTTGTATTTTAGGCAGCATATGGAGAAATACTTCTATTAGTATATCATCAGACATGCTTGAGAATGCTTGGGAATTGTTTTCCTGATGCATTCAGTATCTGTGAATGTTACAAATACAGCCATGACAATCTCCACTCGCTTGTCATAACCAGTTGCTTTCCAAGCAGCTAAAATATTTGTTTTTAATGAAAACAAATATTCCTTATGACTTAATACCGAAGGTTTGCAAACTTTATTGCTCTCTCTGAACACTGGATGCTTTCTGAACACTCTTCTATGCTGGTGGACAGACAACAGTAATCTGCATTGGGTACATGACTCGTAGGAATTCATTCATCCATTCTCATACACACCCAAGAAACCCCCAAATCAGTGACTATGTTTTAACTCTTCAGATTTCTTTCTCTAAGCTGTATCTGAATTAGCACAAGTACTATTTCCTGTTAATTTAGATCATTAGTTCCACAATTAACGGTTCAAATCTAGAAAATAATTTGTTGTTGGAATAAGCAATTCCTCTAGTCCTAAGGGTGTTTAAACTACAATAAATTACAGATGGGAAACCAAACTTGTCTGACATTAAAACATCTTTTAGGTTATTTTTTAAAAAGCACTAGAAATAAAAGCAGTAATTAAATGCCTGAAAGAAAATGGACACTAAAACACATCTGAACTCCACGCAGTTCGGAAGCAACACTAAACATATTGTGCTAATATACAGTAGCTAAGACCCCAGGGCAGTTGGTTTGGTTTGACTTTTACTTTTTTAATCAATGCAATGAGTATTCTAAATCTTAGAAGACATTTTTATTTTTACATAACAAAGAAATTTCAAAACACAGTTACTCATGAATAAGAACCACCCAGGAAAAGGAATAAGGAGTGGTGAGGAAGCATCAGAAAGGCTGGACTTAACTGTCCAGCCTTCTATGTAAAATTTATCAACCTGGAAGAAGATTCAACCTGACCAACTGACAATGGCTCCCAGAAAGCAAGAGCTGCTGGAGATACTACTTTCTCAGAGAAAATAAAGGATGTTTCCCCAAAAAGAACTACTAAAAAGTCACTTATCGAAACAGAAGCAAACATTATTTGCCCCTATAATTTCAAACATTTTCCTAAATGAGTTTATGTTTGTATCAAATCCTCTCCATGCAGAAATTACCGAGAAATTTTGACCTGTCGAAGCAGAAAGCTCAGTTTAGTCGACTGAACTCAGGAATTTTCTGTGTCTCCTGATCGGTGCAGGCATATGAGCCAAGTAATTTCATGGTAACAGGGCAGAGCAAAAGAAGCAACTGGAAGCATGAGCTGGCTCTTAACCAAAGGCAAACCAAGAAATTTATCCTAGCTGAAGAACTGGTTAAAGAAAACTGAGGAGGCAATAACACAAAGATCTACAAAATCATAAATACAATTAGCCAAATCACATTGACCATCCACAAAAGAACACAATGCAGTGGCTTAATGTATCAGGCAGCAAAAAAACAACCCCATTGCATAGCAGACTCAGAGTTGGTGCTCAGGAGAATACCTAGAAAGAAGTTTCCTTGATACTTGTCTTGCTATTCATTGTCTTAGGTACTTTGAATCACTGCTGGTTATCAGATACTTGGCTAGACATGTCTTATGTGGTATGGTATTAATCAGCCTGATGTGACGAAAGAAAAGGACTTCATTACATGCTCAGTTGAAATTATGAAATTCCTAACTTGCATATCCCAAGCATGAGAAAATTAAACTGAACAAAGCTCCATTTTTGCCAGGAGGCATCTTGCCATGAAAGGGTGAGTTAAGAATGGAGTAAGTAAGACTGAAAGGCTGAGCCCGAGAAACCTGCTCTAAGTATTCTGGACCAAGGAAGGAGAATTGCTAGAAGTCTTTGAAGATAAGACCATTCTAATTAACAGTAGTAAAGGCAGCGTAATTATGCGGGCTTGCTGCTGTATTAAGTATTCATTAATGGAAACAATGCAATAAATACAGCTAAACAACTCAAAGTAGTGTCATACTGCAGGGTGTATGAAAAAAACCCCATACTGTATTTATGTTACAATATAAAGATCCTATGAACACTAAAGCAAAACATGTCTTCAGAATTTAAGGCAGGGCTACTATAATCAATCTGCCACAGAAGCAGACTATTTTGCACATAGCAAGGTCACTTTATGGGAAGTTTTTGTATTAATTAATAAGGTATATATATTGTAAGAGAGGAACATTCTGTTCCTTAGGATTTGCTGTGCAATACCAAGCAGTTTGAGTAAGCAAATATGGGATGCTGTATAAAAAAAGATTTCCTCATGCTTCAGCAATAAATGACATTCTTTTGAAGTGTAGGTGAAGATCAAGGTGTATCCACAAAACAGGTATTTCCTTTTTACCAAGAAGGTTGCCTGCATGTATAGTGTAAGTATGTACCTGCAGGGAAACACAGAGGTTTTTTGTGCAAATTGATTCTTTGAGTCCATGCCTACATCTTTTCCTAAAGCTCAACTGACTGCTCTGAATGACTTCACACCCTAGACATAGTAGACAAGACTGAAATTATAAAACTCACCATACCTGGCTTTTAATCCAGCTGGACAACAACACAAATAAAAAACAGTAACAGTAATAATGATAACAAAAAATTCTTTCAAGAAAGAGGGTCTAAAATTTAATATGGAACAGGCAACAGTTTCCTCAAAGGAGATTCCCAGATCACACCAATTTCACGGAATCACAGAACAACTGAGGCTGGAAGGTGTGTCCAGGCTTCAGAGCTATCAACTTTTAAGAAAAATTTCAATTCAAGGCAATGTCTATCTACATTTAATACTAACCCTAATGGTGATCAGTTTGGGGAAAAAAAAAAAAATGATACATTTTCAAGAAGGAAGAAATACACACCAAGCAACTCTACAATTTGCCATGAGATACACCACACAAAAATGATCCATAACATGTCACTTATATAAATCAATGAAAGATTAAAACTCAACAAAAAGAAAGTGCCAAAACTAATCCCAGATGATGAAAAGGTAACTGCCTTGGGAAATATAACACCTTTGAAACTGCTAGATAAATTTCAAGACAGGTTTTTTCACAATGCTTCACCAACTTCAATCTCCATATTGCTAAACCTTTGCTTTCTATGATAAGCACAATAGAAGTCTAAACACAGAACACAACTTTTAAAATTATTTGCCAGCCAGTTCATGCTTCCTTTTGCATCCCAGGTATCATAAGAGATATTGACTCGACCATATACACTGGTAGTGTATATGGTAGAGTCACAATCAAGAACAAAAGGTCTTCTGCTTCTGCTTGGAGAAGGATGTTCCTGCCCTAGTTCTCTTCATATATATAAAAATATAAATATAAATAAATATATAAAATCATAGCATTTTAGGGGTTGGAATG
>NW_008664149.1:0-2921 GCF_000695815.1 Acanthisitta chloris | reverse complement strand
ACAATCACCACTTACACAATTTTAAAGCATGTGCAAATAAATTATCAGATGGAATGTGTTACAAAGTTCTATTATCATAACATCAAAGTGAAACCTCAACATAAGAAGGACATGGAACTGTTGCAGCAAGTCCAGAGGGGGCCACGAAATTGATAAGAAGACTGGAGCACCTCCCCTGTGAGGACAGGCTGAGGGAGTTGGGGCTGTTTGGCCTGGAGAAGAGAAGACTGCACGGAGACCTCACAGCAAATTTTCAGTATCTGAAGGAGCATACAAGGGAGTAGAAAAGGGGCTCTTTGTTATGCATTGCAATGACAGGACAAGGGGTAATGGGTTCAAACTGAAGGAAGTTTAGGTAGACAGTAGAAAAAAGATTTTTACTCTAAGGGTGGTGTCCCTGTCCATGGCAGGGGGTTAGGACTAGATGATCTGTGTCGTCCATTCCAACCCCTAAATTCTATGATTCTATGATTCTATTGCAGTGCAAGCAACTGGAAAAACACAACTCTTTCTGAAGTTCTAAAAATTTAACCCCAAAATATTGAAAATGTTTATCTTTGCTTCTCAGAGAGGAGTGTCACACAAAATCACATTGCACGAAGAGAGTGCCAGTTCACCTTCTGCATGTCTGTGCTCTTTCTGATTTCACTGCATTTCTTTTTTTCATATCTTAAGTTTTATATTGACATTGTATGAATGAATACAAATTGCAACTCCTGATTCCATGTTTTCTGACACCAAACAAAAAGTAAGTAAATACAAATATTTTTTACTGTTTTACAATCTACCACAAAACAGAAGTCATAAAAATACATTGAACCCACTGTGGCAGATGTTCAATCAAGATTTCTGTCAGAACACTGTGTAATGGAGACTACTATCAGTAAGATATAGGTTAAGCTTTCTTAGAATATATGATTTCTCACCCCTAACTTATATATTCTTTTATATGCAACTTCTTCTATGCAGTTCAGTTACTGGTGTTATATGATCAACATTTTGAAAGGATAATCACAGAATTACAGAATCACAGGATATTCAGAGCTGGGAGGAACCCACAAGGATCATCGAGTGCAACTGCTGGCCCTGCACAGGACATCCCCAACAATTCCAGCATGTGCTTGAGAACATTGTCAAAATGCTTCTTGAACTCTGTTAGGCTTGGTGCTGTGGAGCTGTGGAACTGTTCCAGTGCTCAAACACCCTCTAGGGGAAGAACCTTTTCCTAATACCCATCCTAAACCTCCACTCACACTACAGTGGTGTCCCTCTACTTCCCCTCCCGAGGAAGCTGTATACAGTGATGAGGTCTCCCTTCCTTTTCCAGGCTGAACAGACCAAGTGACCTCAGCCACTCCTCTCCATAGATGGTCAAAACTGTTCATCACATGGAAGAATTTAGAAAAATAAAAGGAATATGCTAAATCTGTAGGAAATCCTAGTGGTGATGCCTAGAAAAAATTCTTTGCTCCCTATGGTATGAAGTAGAAACAGAAAGAAAAGACTAATTTAAAGAATAGCTACTGTGACTGGTGTGTACAAGTACTTTTTAATAATGTTTCAGTAAAAAACAATGATGATCTCTCTTCCTTGGGTGACATTGTAATGTCAGAGGATGTTGATCAATGAAAGCCTTTAAAATATATAGGTCAGTAGATGAGAAACACAGAAGGTAATCATCTTTAGACTTACACTTTTCAGTGATCCCATGCAAAAGGAACCAAATTTGGATGGCAATACCATGCTTTTAATCAATATTTTACCAAAAATAATGAGCAAATTGAATCATGATGGCTATTTTTAGGCTCCTTAAAAATGGCTATGCTGGTTACTCTTTCAATTTGGTGAATAAAAATGCAGAAATTTCATAATAAGTACTTTCTAATCAAATAGGATTTTTAACTTGTATATGGTTTCATGTGCATAATGCATGAGCAAAATAGTACTCACAGGTAGTCTCTGGACACTGCACTATTTTTCATATTAAAGAAAAATTTAACTTTAGGGTTATCCATGCTTATTTATACACATTTTAAAATGTATGACTATATAGTGTCCAGATCAGGATTAGAGAATGCTATTTATCAATATTTAGAGGTTCAGGTACTGGAAAAATAACTTTTCCAGTGATACAGTTCTGTTTTGTTTTGCAGTTGTGGTAAGTGCTGATGCATTAGCCTGTTTCAAACATGCAGTGTGTATATTCATCCCCGGAACAAGCAAGATGGAATGCTGAAATAAGCTTTGTGTCTTCCCCTTTAAAGTACCATTTATGTCACGTTACACAAACTGGTGGGGCTGAGCTTTTCTGCTTTAAGTTACTCCTTTCATGCTCTTAATACCTCCCTTCCTCTCACATAGTCTCACACACAGTTCAGGGTCTGTAGTGCCAGTGGCCATCCAGTGAGGAAATGGTGATAATCTTTGGTAACCCACTCTGGTTTTTCAGATTCTGTAAGCTTATATTGGGGTCAATCACTAATTTACAACCTAGTTCTCATTGTGCAGCTAATGTGAGGAAATGGTGATAATCTTTGGTAACCCACTCTGGTTTTTCAGATTCTGTAAGATTATATTGGGGTCAATCACTAAGTTATAACCTAGTTGTCATTGTGCAGCAAAGCTAAGCAAAAGCCATCAAAAACATATAAGCTAATACTTTCCATCTCTAAATTTGTATTACTATCGAAGTGAACATACAACAGAGGAAGAAATAAAGATCTTTTAAAGCAAATTATATCTGTTGTCATTGCTCCTTTCTGTGGGTGTCAGTTCGTATTGGCTGTGCTCCTCTTTTTCATGAATAGATAAAACACATGTTTAAATTATCAAATGCTGTGCATTTGGATTGAAAAACCTTTTTTTATATATGTACAGCCACGATTTCATTGGCAAATTCACAACAAGTTACAGAGAGTTGT
>NW_008664148.1:0-25727 GCF_000695815.1 Acanthisitta chloris | reverse complement strand
TAGTGCTAGCAACTTAAAATGCATACCAGTGCTCAGACTTGTGCACAGGCCCCCTCCAAATCTTCACCCAAGAAATTAGTATAGATGCAACTAGAGGGAGAGCTGCCACTGGATTCAGCCATCACTGCCCTTTCCTCAGTCCTTTCTCCTTGGGTCTTTCTAAATTATTACGTCTCTATTACAAATGTCCATTTTTCTTTTAAGCTTTATTCGCCATTACTCTAGGGCTTCTTTATATTTTTCTAAGCCTTGATTTCCTAGTTATTGCTCTAAACAATCATCTTTTTAAAGATGCTAGCAAAGACACTTAAATCTGATTTAATGGGGAATGAGGATGCTATTAGGAAATCACCTTTATGTCAAGTATTTCAAAGATGTCAAAAGGTAACCAACTTGGTTTATAAACATAAGTGAAATAGTAATAATTCATTAGCAATTAATTTTTTTTTAATTTTCCTTTTGAGTCGAGCTGATGTCATCATTCAAGAAGATGTGTAGTTAATGCCTTTTCAAAGATCACTACATGAACATCTTATTGCAATGGTATATTTATTGCTGCTTGGCTGATGATTATTTTATATTTATATTATTTCATACTCAGATTTTATATTCAGAATGTTAATATAAATGTATTACATGTACTATATTCAGAACATATTCGGAGGTTCAGGATGTTTTTTGTTTTGCTGCTGTTGGTTTTTTGGATTATTTTTGTGCACTTTTTTTCTTTTCATAGGGAACATCCTAGATGGGGAGCATCCAACACAGCTTTGGCTAGGTGGCTTCCACCAGCCTATGAAGATGGGCTCAGCCAACCTCGAGGATGGGATCCCAGCATCCGATACAATGGAGTCCAGCTACCCTTGGTTAGAGAGTGCACCACAAGATCACTTGAAATACTTACACTGGGCTATAACCATACCTGTCACCACAGGCCTCCATTTACATCAGTAAATCACATAGCAAAACATCTGTGGAGCTCAGTTAAGGAGCCACTGGCTTTGCTAAAGGATAAGTTCACTCAACCATGTACTGAGAGGTCCTCTGCCCCTGGCTGAAGTAAGCTCATGGGGCAGTGCTGGAGAGTACTGACTGCCCTGGGGGTGAGCTCTGACGAAAAGTACCGTGGCACAGAACAGGCTCAGCATGAACCAGCTGTGTGCCTGGCCTGGCGTGCACCAGAAGTAGGACAGCCAGCAGACTCAGAGTTATGATTGCTCAGGTAGAAAAAAGGCTGTTCAAGGTGGACCTAGGCATAGCTTTCTTATGCTGAAAAGGCTATTATAGAGAAGAGGGAGGTCTTCACAAGCATGCATGCTGCCATGGCAAGAGGTGATGGTGTCAAGTTGCTCCAGAGAAAATTTGGTGTTGATACAAGAGTATGAATTTGTTGTGAGAACAATTGAATGTTGGAATAGGCTTTTGTTGCAATAGGAATTAAAGGTTGGAATATGAATTCCAGCCTAGACAACTGCTGGAATATCCCTCATGGGAAATACCCAAGACCTGGGTTGATGTGGTTCTCAATAACCTAATCCCTGCTTTCAATATAGAGTTGCACAGTGTGGTCTCCAGAGTTTTCTTCCAGCCTAGACTTTCCAGTGATTTTATGATTCTTTGTTTCCCTTTATTCAGGGAAGGAGGAGGGGGAAAACCAGGTTGGGTGTTAACTAAATAAATATAAAACACATAGGTGTTTTATAGGACATTTCTTCTAATCCAGTTAAGCAAGTTTTAACTGAACAAGTATTGCTGTCAAATCATAACTTTATTTTTTAGCTAGCTAAAGTTACTGAGCTTAGAAAGTACTGCAATATTCATGGATTTTAGCAGCTTATATACTTTAAAAATAGCAGAGCTGCTATAGAGGGAAGTTCGAACAAAAAATATTTGCTCAGAGGACCTGGTGAAAAATTCCCCAGAGCAGTGAGCAATGATTTGGGCTGGATTTACAATTTCTGGTTTGTTATCACTGCTTTGAAACCTGACTTTTAATGGACTCAAAGTCTTGTTATTTTAAACATTGTATGTTTAATAAGGATAAGCAATAGAATTTAGTGTTAATGTCACCTGCAACTCATGTTATTAATTAAATAACATTGTCTCTAAGCTGTGCAATTTAGCACTCGAAGATGAAAACCTGACATTTACATAGGTAAATTTCCAGTAGGTAGTACAAACTGCGTTTTTCTAGATTCGTTAGAATACATACTTGTAAAGTAAAATGCACTAAAACAAGATTGTACAACTGTACCAAATCTCATCATGTCTGACCATCAACAAGGTTCTCTGCTTTGTTTCAGACTGACAGGATAAAACTGTGATCAATATTTTTCCTCATTTACATAATTGCCTCTTTTGTACTTTTAGATATCTTACTATATCCTTTTAAAAGCAACATGAAAATAATGTGGAGGTGATAGATATGTATCAGGATTAATATAAAGCAATAGTAGAACACAGTGTAGCTGTACAAGCTAACAGTGATAAGAAAATCTTACTAACAACTGCAAGAAAAAAAGTTTATGTTTTGTGGCCACCAATGCTATTAAAATGCTGATCTATTTCAATATAAATCCTGATGTTCCTAACAATTCCCATGTTGCCTGTTGTCCTTATCGATTCTATTTGACAGAACCTGCTTTATACGTTCATTCTATAGCCCTTATATTTATTACAGATTCTGTGACACTGTTTTTTGTGCTGCCCTTTCAGTTGCTTGACTTCTAAGGCAGCTGCTGTATGCCAGGGAATATTTTGCAGCATGAGGGAAGAACCTGTGAATAATGATACCCTTATCTTCACAAACTGAGTGCTGATTTTGCTCTGATGGTTTTGCTTGGTTGTTAATATAGGCTGGACATGTAGCATAAATGTCTCCATGTGTTCCTCATTAGAGCATCTATATCTCTGTGTAACTTGACTCAGAAATTTTTTGGCTTCTCCCTGCCTGGGAAAAGACAGCAGGCCTTTCAACTACCTTATATTCACAACCTAGCTTGTCTCCTGGGCTGCATAAGCTCTTCCATTTATTTACAGTACAGCCCAGAGCCTCTGTGTATCAATGGTGATTTGAGGTTGCCCAGCAAACAGAACCCATTTCTTAAAGGACAAGAAAACAGAATAAATAGAAAGAAAACTTTTAGACAGTCTAAAAGAAATGTATAGTTTTCAAAATTCTGTGGAAAGGAACAGATCAAAGATACACTGCTCACAGACAAGCATAGAAAAACTCGGCTGAAATGTCTTTGAACCTGCTTGTGGCACCTGGGTCTCAGCTCCTAACAGAAATAAGAGTCTGTCAGAGGTTGGGGTTTTGTTGTTGGGTTTTTTGTTTTGTTTTGTTTCTAGGCAATCCATTAAAAGTACTCTACAGTATAAAGTATTCTAAAGGTGGGGAGGGAGGAAGGCAGCTTTTTATCACTGTTCCCCCTACATTTGTGTTTTATCATTTTGTGAGAAGTAAAAAGCAAGCTTGGCACTCAAGGTAAATTAGTTCTCTTCCCAGGTTCGTGAAGTGACAAGAAAAATTATTCACGCATCTAATGAGGCTGTTACTGAAGACAACCTGTATTCTGATATTATTATGGTATGGGGACAGTACATAGACCATGACATTGCATTCACACCGCAGAGCACAAGTAGAACCACCTTCCTAAATGGGATGGAGTGCCAGATGACATGTGAAAAACAAAATCCATGTTTTCCAATAAAGGTAAGATTCTAAATTAATTTCTTCAAGAGAAATTCCAGGGTCTAAACATGTGAGCCACATAAAACACATTAGTCATAAGCATATGCTGAAATAATTGTGAAGCAAATTGATAGATCATCCAGAAATATTAGAGCAGACAGTGATAGAAAAATTGAAACTCAATGCAATTATTAAATGAAACAGGTAGATATTTAAATTGTTTTGTGAAGATAATAAACTATATAGTAAGTATGCTTAATGGAAACATCAATTTTTTACCTCATTTTTACTCCAGGTTTTTGTTGCAGAGAAAACTTATTATTCCCTCCTAATGTTACTGTTCTCATCCTTTAATGTTTTTTGAGTTCCATTAGGGAAAATAGCAAAGTAGTCATAAATAATTCTGGCTCTATATTTCCAGCCAGATAAAGTGAAAGGGTCTTAATTTTACTCAGTGAAAACAAAGGTACTTCTTGCAGGTAATGCAAACTTTTGAAGAGAGCTATCTTTTCAATACATATACAAAATGATCTTCAGGGAGTTGCTGAAACTTGCATATGTCACATCTTTGCTTTGAGCAGATAGAAAGCATGAATTCAAACTTGTTAGAGGGCTAGAAAAATAACATAAATTGTTAAAAATATAGGATCCTCTATTCTTGACCAGTTAATTTAAAAGTATAGTCATTCTTTCACTCAAAAAATTGAGTGGCAAAGTAAAACCATGTTTTTGTTTCTCAAAGTTAAACCTGCCCAACTCATGCTACAGGAGAGTTCCATGCCCACTACATCACTTGGGCTGATGCTCCCATCTCTGTGCAGAGCAACTTAAATTACTTTCCTTAGTGTTGGAGCCTGTTTACTGGCCAGCTTCTCTTTCTGCTGAATCCAGCGTAGGTAATAAATTTCATCAAAACAGAAAATCCTTTTTGCCTCAAGAAACTGTAGTTGATAAACATGCCACAGTCTCATTTTGCCTTAAGTGCCTCATTCCTCTTTCATTAAACATAAAAGAAAATATTCAGCTAACTGTAATGAGAACCAAATCAAGTCCTGTGTTAAAAAGTGTCTCGTCTTCCATTTGGTGAGGGAATTTAAAATACAAGGAAGATTAAGTGAAATTAGTGACTGCCTAGAATTTTACCCCAGGCAGGTAAATCTCTCACACTGGAGATATGGACTTCTGAAAGTTTGCAAGCATAGTTGAGAGCATTCAGAAAGAATCACATTCTCTCAGATGTGGAGTGACTGAGGGCACTGAGTAACCTGAATTAGCCACAACAACCCTAATTACTTAGACTATGTCATAGTTCTGACGAAAGTCTCTAGTTTGTTGTTTTACAAATTGCCATCTGGGGCAAGAAATTATTTTTTTTGTTTATGTCATAAAGTAATAGCCTTGGAAACATCCCCATTCCAAAAGTCTTATCAGGAGAGGCTAGGGCAGACATCCAGTTCCTGACCAGCAGTGTCTTGCATGATGTGATGAAGGATCCATCTGCACTGTATGACACAATATATTGACTCCCATTTTTAAAAAGTCTGTTTGCTATAGATATAAAGCTGAAAAAGTCTTCAGAAGTCTTCATTTTGTGTCTATGACATATTCTTTAAAATAGCACAATTAGTATTGATTTTTAAGTGCAAATGCCCCACAAAGACTCATACTGTTTCCCATTACTTGAATCAAACGTGCATCACATGGACCATTGAAGTCTAATCACTGAATCCTGACTAATTCAAGCCTAGAAATCCCATCTGCTTTAAAAAGAGACAACTTACGAGATCTTTAAGAAAGGACTCCAAGGCTAATATTGTTCATGTGGGAGGGGCGTTACAGTGCAGAGAGGAAGAAGCTGCACAGCTTCTCATGGCATAGACTCAGAAGTGCATCCCTCAGTGCTCTAATCAAGGCACAGATTTCAGATTTCTGTTTTGGAGCTCTGATGAGATTCATCACAGAGAATATTTCAAAGATGCTCTTGAAGATGTTATGTGAACGTGTACTGAGTCTATCACTGAGTGTAGCCTGGAAGCCACTCCTATTCAGCAGTGTAGCCTAGAAGGGGGACAGGTCAAGGCATTGCCATGGTTACCTTTGATGTAGTGGCTATGATAGAGGACATACAAAAAAAATTCAGGCACAACCCTGTAAGTATTAGATAAGTTTCCCAGCTTGTGGACTTGTTACATGGTTCTGGACATTTTTATAATAAAGGCTATAGAATCCCAGTGATTCTCACATAGAGCCTGCAGCTTCTTCTAGAGTCTGAACATTCTTTTTTTCTGTATCTCTTCAGGATCACATGATGTTAAAAAACCCCAAAAAATAATCACTAGCTTTAGTTTATACTTCTTTTACAGCAGCCTGCTGCACAGGTGGTGGTGGAGACAACTTGTGTTTCTTCAGATTATTATTTCACGTTAGGGCTGAGACATAATGAGGCATTAGAAAGACTTTCATAGGGGCACTAATGACTTTGCTCGATATTACATTGCCACCAATAAGTTAGACACGGTGCATACACATAATACAATACAATATGTAAAAGCTTTCAGACAGTTCAGATACAACATGGTGGAAAAGAAACAAAGCCACAGAAAAGGTTATTTGCAAAAGGTGACATATAACATGACAGGTTATTGTCTCAGCTACAAATAGATCAGTCAGTATGTGCTCAACAACCAGCAAAGTGAGCCTTTGCCTTTTTCTTCTCTGTTTCAGAGGCAGCAGCTTGCTGTCAGATGGGGTCATGGCCTCTCCTCCAAGTTTCATGCCCACAAATAAGTATTCATATTTTCTTTTTTTGCAAACTGTCATAAACCATAAACTAGGTTTTCTTTAAGCCTACAGCAAAAATCCTTTTACAAGGTCATTTCCCAAAGAATACATTCACAATAAGAAAGATTTTTCTTTAACTAACAGTTTAGATGTTGTACACTTAAACAATTAATGGCTTTCATTTTCCTGCACAGAAAAGAATTTCACCACAACCAGGTTTGACCATGCATATATAATAACCATTTAAACCAACATGTAGCTATACAGAAAAACTACTGTGGCCAAGCAGGGTTTTGTTGTGAGTTTTTTCCCTCTAGAACTATGCAAGGCAAAGAAAAAAAAGGCCTATGAATATTATTCATTAGTTTTGGAAAAAGTCTGTGATTCTGTACCCATTTCAGCAGAAAAGGGTCTCTTTTTTCACTTGGATTATTTTTAAAGTCTTTTGAATAATAACGTAAGGAGCCTCTCATTTGCACATTCAGCTGCTGGCTGCACACTACTTATCTCCTGAAAAGGGAAAGGACGGCATTATGCAGCTCTGCCAGTCCCTTAATGTTCATTACTGCTCTTTTTCTCCACTGGGGACCAGAAAGGTTTGAATTGAAATTGCAGAGGCAGTTAACTAAAGATTATTCAGTATGAACTTCATTTGCTGTTGATATGTTTTGCTGTGAGCCTTGCTGTTTAACAACTTAAAGCCATCTCCTACATTTTTTTCCCCAGTGGTACCTGAATTCTTCCAGGTTTTCCTGATAACTAGAAGCAGGAGACACTCAAATGCATACAATGCTGTGACTGTCAAGTTCAGGTATCTGTAGTACAAGATGACCTACCTGCTTACATTATCAGCAGAAGGGAACAAGAAACCACTATAATAGCATGAGACTTAATAACAGAGACAAATACAAAATAGAAAATACAAGGCAGAGAAATTATTGATTTCAGAAATCAATGAAAGGAAGAAAAAGAAGAAGCTGGTAATTTCCTTCAAACATAACCTACCTTGATTTTCTGAAACCTAGGCAATGAAGAAATAATGGTAGAATTTATTTACCAAACAAAATTAAAAACAAATGAAACCCTTTCTTAATGTGAATGCTTTGTTGGTATCAATCCCTACTGACATGAGTTCTCAGTAGCAAGAAAATTTTACTTGGTATAATAACTGAAGTAACAATGTTATTATTTGAAGCTCATTAATTTCATTCTAAAGTTGCATTGTTACTGTTAACCCCAATTTAATGACTGTACTATCTTCATAGACTAATCTCTATATTATTAGAAGAATGAAGCAGAAATTACATCATTTTATATAACATGCAGTATTCATTGTCTTCTTCCAAAGAGTTCTGAAAAAAAAGAAGGGTTATCTCAGATGTCTGTACAAAACATTATTTTCTCTTTGTCAAGTTTTGAAATATTATTTTTTCTGAGATATTTCAGCAGGTTTAGTACGTGCAATATGTACCTATTTCATGTTGGTTAATTGTTAACACTAGAATTATATTCCCTGAAATTTGCACTCCATAATTATTATACATTTTTTAATTTAAGTTCATCTTTTTTAAACTCTTTGAATGAACAGGCTGTTGTGAGTCATTGTTGGTACACAATGCAGTAGTGTTAGAATTTGGAAACAATGTGCTTTTCAGAAAACAGGAGTTTGTAAAGACAAATCCACATCAGAAAACACAGACAGATTTTAGTAATTTTGCAACATGGCAGGTTTTGTTTTTAGTGATGAACTCTCTTCTTTGAAATAAACTTGATGGTCTGAGCTTTCCTCTTGACTATCCTTCAATGTGAATGAAGCCTTTCTCCCTCTTCCTTTCTCTCCCTCTCCAGTATCTCTGCTACCCTCCCTATAGCAGTTACAGTATTCATATACCATTTTCAGTGCTCCTCTGTGACAAAACTAGCTGTCTGGTTTAGTCTGTATTCTCCTAATATTCCTACCTATGCCTCAAGATCTATTTGATAACTCCCACAGGTCTCTCTCTGGCCCTTTACCTATATTTGCAATAGCTAATGAAATGACAGACTGTTTCAGACTATATCCATGCTGACTATCACAGAAATGCTAGATCATCATTTGACCTTGGTGTCTCAGCTGCATGTAGATCAAACTGATAAAGAACTGGGCAGTCTTTCATTTAGCAAGGTCTATGTGCAGCCTTTGCTTTTTATAAAGATAGTCAGAATTTAATACTTGTAAGACACCGCCGCAGTAAAATAATGTGGGAGAGGACATGTGGGAGACAGGCAGAAAGCAGAGTGAATATTCACATCTGCTTTTTTTAGTTAGGAAACTAGATTAGAATTCAGCATTGAAAAAAACTTTTACGGTGTGCTGCTGCAGACACTGAAGCTCATCATTATGTTTTTATGCGTACATGTAAACCTGCTGCTTCACTTGCTGTTCAGTAGAACAGAATTTGACCAGATGTTCATATCTTCACTGTGATGCATTTTATGGTGAGTTTTGATTGTGAAGCCAAACTAATTTAGGTGTAGATGCATTACATCAGTAGCTTCTATCAGAGTAAAGGTTTTGGGTTTTATTTCTGCCTTTGCTTAACAAAGGTTCATCTCTGTGCTTAAATCTGAAGAAAAACAATCTCTATGCATTTAGAATATGTCACTGAAGGAGGTGAAATCTGAACAACAGAAAAATGAGCGAGAGGATGCAAATATTTAGACAAGCCTTCATTCCGCATCCACAGCTGTTCTCTTGACCTCAGAAAATACCCTTATTTATGCAGGTGACCACCAATGACACATTATCCACGGGGATGGATTGCCTGCCCTTCTACCGCTCATCTCCTGCATGTGGCACTGGTGATCATGGTACTCTCTTTGGAAATATATCAGTGCTAAATCCAAGACAACAGATCAATGGTTTAACTTCTTTCCTTGATGCTTCTACGGTCTATGGCAGTACCCCTGCTGTTGAAAACAAACTGAGGAATTTAACAAGCAAAGAAGGCCTTCTTAGAGTAAACCTTAAATATTATGATAACCATCGGGAATACCTGCCTTTTACAGACCAGATCCCATCACCTTGTGCACAAGACTCAAATGCAAGCGAAGGTGAGAGGATTGAATGCTTTCTGGCTGGAGACAGCCGATCCAGCGAGGTCACATCGCTGACTGCTATGCACACGCTCTGGCTGAGGGAGCACAACCGCCTGGCCCAAGCCCTCAAACGCATCAATAGCCACTGGAGTGCTGAGACAGTCTACCAAGAAGCACGGAAAATTGTTGGTGCTCTGCATCAGGTTGGCTGCCTGTTTTCTTATCTACATATTGCAGTGAATGTCTTAGAACATAATTGATCACAAAACTTCAAATACGTTTCTGTGAGTGGCTTTTGAGATCACGTTACCTTTTCCTTCCAACTTACTCATGTGCTTCAAATTTGGCAAGTTTAAGCTTTGTTTTGTTTTCCACATTCCTGAATGCCATGTCCTGGTGCTTCGTTTGTCCAGGCAGCTCAGTGCTCTGATTTTCACAGCAGTTTCCACTCTGCTACATATTTATGCGGAAGTTTGCAGTGTCTGTTTTGTCAATTGAAGAGGCCTTTTCAGATACTTTTTTTATGGTTTTTTTTTTTTTAAGGAAACTATTTTAAAGTAATATTTCTGGTTTTACATAGTGTACAAAATGCTTGCTTTCTCACAGGTAGTGAACTGTGAAGTTCTCAAGAAGGCATTAATGCACAAACTTCAAGGGCTACAATTGACACGAGATATCACAAGAAATAAGTTCAGGAAAATACAGAAGAAAAGAGTCCATAGTAATGTTTATAGCATATCTGTTTTGTGATTCCTATAAAGAGATTTAATTTTTATTAGTAACAAAGGAGAGAAAAATTGGGGAAGGAGGGAATAAAATTTCACTTTTCTGATAAAACATTTTTCTTCTACCACGAAGAGGAATATGAAGAATGTTTCCTTTAAGAAAATACCTGCATTTTCTGATGTGTTGTTAAGCCAGACACCTTCAGAGAAGTAACATCATTTAATTGTATTTAGTAGGTCCTTTTGAAAAGTTTGGCTTTTTATTTACTATAACCATACCAGCTCCTCTGCTGTAAATATGCCATTTACATTAAAATAATGGTATTGACAAGTCAGAATAATTGTAAATACTTGTTAGAAGAGAAGTGAAAACCTAAAATCAGGCCTATGTGCATTCATACACTTCTGATTTACATCCACTAGCATTATGGCCTGAGAGAAAATGCTTTGTGCTAGGCAATGCACTGCATGGATCAGGGCTGCTCATTATCTCTGCCAGTATCACAGACTAATGAGATTTGCCTATGGCTCATTAGAAATGTGTTTGAGTTATATGTATCTGGTTTAGAGACATTCATTCAAGGGAGATAATTGGAGTATCTCTATTAATGTGGTGTGCTAACCAGCACACTAATGACAGCCCTGGTTGAATTTACCTTGAGATTTCCACTATCGAATTTTGTTTCAGTTGCTACACATTTCTAAAATTCTCTTTTTTTGGAATGAATACTTTCAAGCATAATTTCTGCTTGTGGGTGTGTAATTATAGAGGATTGAACAAAAAGCCTTCTCTTCTTTCGAGAATAAAGAGAATGAAAAATCTCCCTTTAGACCACACGTTTCCTCCTGGATGTTTTTTGGTACCAGAAATATCTCTAGTGACAAAGTTTTAATAATAGAGACCTGACAAGATTACCAAACATAATATTACCTGTTGATATCCTGGACAAATCAGATTTTTTTTTGGCTGTATTGTAGACAGTTTTGCTGATAAGTAGTAGTTTTTACAAGCCACAACAGTGGTTAACTCTCCCTTGTGTTTTATGGGAATGACATGTGCTTAATTCTACAAAGTATTAACACTGCAGTATACTGTGGCAAAAATACATACCCTGATTTACCTCATGTTTTGTTTAAAAAGACATTTTTTCATTGTCATTTAATAACAGAAGAAAAAATACTCGATTATGCAACGGCTATAGTCTTAACATTACTATTTTGTACATATGTAGTTTGCAGATTATAACTGGACACACCTGTGCTGTTCCTTCTGGAGACAGTTTTCCCTGATGTGTCATTTGGATTGTGAAAGCCAGATGATAGGGCACTAGTCAGTGAAGCAGGAGTTTTGCAGATCAATCTGAATCAAATTTATTACAGTATCAGAGAACCATCTCTAAATTAATGGTGTTACTGGCAGTTGATCCTAATAGTAGCTGACAACAGCCTTTAGTTTTCAGCATATATATATAGATATAGGTGTTTTTTTCACTTCCTTCTCCATCTGTTTGTGTTCTCTGAGCATCTTGCACCCCTACTTCTCTGCCATGATCCAAGGAATGGGTTCAATGTGTGTGTCTTCTGAGGCTGACATACATTTACTTAACTGCTTGGATGCAACTTGTTTGTGAAATTTGATGATTAGATAGCTTCTCTCAGAGAATAATCTATATGAAATTGCAAAGCATAAATAAATGATATATATTATTAAATAATATATGTTGCTCATGTTTATAAAGAGTATAGTTTAGACTGTTAACAGAACTATAATAATCTGTTCATATTTATTTAAAATGGAACTCATACAATCACATTTTAAATAAAATTTAGGACTTCAATATAATCTGTAAATCCTTTAATATTTACAGTGAGAACTTCAAATTAACCGCGCACTTTAATGAAACAATCAAACATCGTTGCTATGTTTGATTGTTCCCTTTTATTTCTGCAGTCTTTTCCGAGTGCAGAAGCTTCATTTAATTGGTTCTTCACTATTTCAGTGAGATACTATTCCTTTGCAGTTATGACAAATTAAGACAAGATGCACATTTGGCCTTACGATAGTTCACATATTTTTACATTCTCTTTTCCAGCCTTTTTTATTAAAATTTTCCTTTTGTAACAATTATGCCCCATTCACACCTACTTTAATGTAGAGGGTTTTTTTCAAGGAAAGTCTGCTGAACATTATGAGAAATTATGTGAATTTCTGTATCTTCTGCACCTAACTTGTAATAACTTTTAACATGAACAAAAAGTTCTCAAAAATAATCTGAAATTATGTAACCTATGTCCAAATATCTAATGTGTGGCTGACTACTGTTGGAAGTGACTCAGCCTGGAGGCAAATGCAGCCAGGATATTCACTGAGTTGATAAGGACTATTGAGAATCCCTGTGATGATTCTGCCTTCTGAATGAGAAGTGTTGCCTTTAATACTAACAGCCTGTTTGACTTGCAGTATTTTCTTGTTTACAGGTCAGGATTCAGTTACTTTTTCTATAAACAGTGCACATGGGATACATGATACGATATAAGATCTGTACAAAGCCTTTTCTGACACTTGTAAGACACTTAGATTCTGTCTCTGTCTGGATACTTGCCAAATTGACAAGAAATCAGCATTTTCTTTGCTCTGATATGACTAAATGAATGATATTTAAATACTCTTGACCTCTATGCTAACTATATGGTAATATGAATTACAAAAGTCATGTAAACTGTTAAAACACGGTGCCCATTTGCCATCATTTTTCATCAAATGATACTGTTGAAACAATGGCCACCATGAGACAGTAGAAATAGAAATGTTATTGATTAGAGTTTTTTCTTCATGAAGCTTCTGTAGACCTTGGAATTGATACTATGTGGTGATGAATGCATCCTAAGAGGAGCTTGGATTACCACTAATCTTATAAACGTTACAAGTTGAGACCACAAAGTACCTTTCAGATTTAGACTCATTATATACACATACTTTCCTTATGCTGCTGCAAATACCTGAAAGTTAATTTATTATTCATAAATAGACTCAAAGCAAGCCATAAATGACAGAGCAGTTCATTATACTTGCTTGCAATTTCTTTTCCATATAGTCGCTTTCTGTCTGATTTTACTGAAGTATTTTGAGACAAGTACATACCTTTGTTTCCACAGGAGAATCTCATTTGTTGAAGGAACACTCTACTGAAAGAAAGTACTATGATTATTTATGCCAAATATGAAAAGAAATAAAGCTTTCATATATTTCTCTGAGAGCAGGGATTGCATGCAAAAGAATATTAACATAAATAGTTTTGGTGTTTGTCAGTTTTTTACACCTTCTTTAAAACTTAAATATGTGTAAGTTATGAGAACTTATAGCAAGCATCTCTTTGACTTCATGCAGAAAAATTCAAGCAAGGTGCATTCAAAGACTACACAAATACTGGATGCTCTTCCAGGGGTCCTGTTGGACAACAAGAGGTCCATGAGTGTGCCCTTGTGTCTAAGAATGCCAATGGAATCCTGGGATGCATTAGGAAAACTATTGCCAGCAGGTCAAGGGAGGTGATCCTGCCCTTCTACTCCTCTCTAGTGAGGCCACAATTGTGTCCAGTTCTTGGCTCCTCAGTACAAGAGGCTCATGGAGTTCCTGGAGCAGGTCCAGCAGAGGGCAACAGAAATGATTAAGGGACTGGGGCACCTCACTTCTGAGGAAAGGCTGAGGGACTTGGGCCTGTTAGGCCTTGAGAGGAGATGACTGAGAGGGGACCTCATTAATGTATTAGATATAGTTGCTTTTTCATTAATGGTTCCCAGACATAAAATTACAAGATTACTACTCCTCTAGTTTTTCTACCAACACTAGAGAAGTCTCATCTAAAACACAAACAAAAATTTTTTGTTAACAAAAAAAATTTTTATCATTTTGTGATATTTGTTGCACGGCCTATTTTCCTACTAAACCATATTTAAACCAATTTATATCACAAAAATATGTTAACATACAATTTATTTTTTACTTAAATTTTTAACCTCCCGCTAAGAGGTTGGACCAGATGACCCATTGTTGCCCCCTCCAAACTGGCCAATTATGTGATTTTGTGATTTTAGATGTGGTACTTCGGCACAACTAAGCCTGTGTTGTCTAACTCACCTCTATTTGATAGAGCCTTATTTATCCATTGGAAGTTTCCATCAAATAGATGCCTCTCCTAGCTTAAGGTAGGCCTTAAACCTCTTTTTTACCCTTAGCCTTTTAATTTTCATGGCTTGAAATGACAGCCCCTGTTCCCTTATCATGGAAACAAGAAATGAAGATGTTGCCCTTGGAGCAAATGAAAAATCTCAGATGCCCTTTCCTTCAGGGAGCCTGGCCTTTATAAGCAGTATAGCTTGGGATTTCATTTACAAAAAGCCAAAAAATTAGTCATATCAGGATGTTTGTGTCCATGACTAACCTAGTCCTATTTAAAGTCTTTAGACAGAATTGCTGTCTTGCAAAACCTTTGTGAATGTAGAAAAAAAATTAAATTCTCAAACAACAGTGTCAGTATTAATTTCTAGCAATTATTTTATTTGTTTCATATGTTGCATTAAAGGAGCTATAAAGGGAATTCTAACCCATTGTCTTTCAAATATTTTGTTCACTGCACATCCTAACCTGAAAACACAAACCTCTGCCTTCTGAGGAAAGTGAACAAATTCTGGAAAGGTTTGCTTGTCTCTGCACTGTGCCTAAGACGCAAGTTTTCCATAAGGTCATTTTATGCCAGTTAGCTTTTCAAAATTCACTATATCAAGTTCAAAGTAAATGTGTATATTTATTGCATATTATATTGAATCTATAAGGTATTTTATTGAGTTCATTATGCTTCACATTTATCCCATTATGCTTTATTGACTTCAACATAATCTTTAACCTATAATGCACTTTCATATTATTTGGTGCATTACAAAATTTCCCCCTCTTTCTTTTTGCCTTGATTACTCGCATGCTTTTTCATGTGACTGTCATGCTATACAAAAAAGCATTTGATGGAAGGTGTTTATCAGGCTTTTAATTTTTGAAATTTGCTTTTTACAAGTCTATAAATTGGCTTGAGTTTAGTATAAAATGTCTACCAGGGAGTTCTGGGCACCAGTATTTTACAGCCTGGTCATTTCAAATAAGTAAAGAAGATTTGCGTAACAAATATATGTCTGAAAAGAGAATCTGTTCATATTAGCAAACATTCTTGAAAGATTTTAGAGTGCTTCATGTTCTCATTGCCATTTTTAATGGCATTATAATTTACACCATCACAATCAAGGCTTTTAATCTCACCATACCTCCCTGTGGGCTGGATTACCTTGGTGGATTGTAAACAAGCAACACTGGTAGTCTTCATTCAAGAGGCTTTGGTCTAGTGTTTATGGTAGGGGTAACAGAGGTCTGACTGTTACACTGTACTGAGCTGCACCACGGATTCTCTCTGCTGATTTGACTCCTTATTGCAAAAATAAGACTGATATTGTTTATAAGATAATACTACTCTTAGTCATGCCAAATGCTCGGGCACAGATGAGTGAAGAAAAAGGCATTTAGCCTCTAGGATTCATTGCTAGTCATCTATAGAAATTATGAACAATGTTTGTTTTTCTTTTCTTCCAGATTATTACTATAAGAGATTATGTTCCCAAAATCATTGGTCCAGATGCTTTTAATCTGTATATTGGCCTCTATAGAGGCTATGATCCCACAAAGAATCCTACAGTTTCTAATGTATTTTCAACAGCTGCTTTTCGTTTTGGTCATGCAACAATCCAACCGATAGTAAGACGATTAAATGCACAGTATTCAGATGATCCAGAGCTGCCAAATCTTCATTTACATGAAGTTTTCTTCAGTCCTTGGAGGCTCATTAAAGAAGGTATGGTTTTATTTAAACTGGTTTTGGAGTGTGTTTTTTTCTCCCCAGAATAGTGTAACTTTTTTCAAAGGTACTTATCTTGAATTAGGTATGGGAACACTTATTTAGTTACGTCATTTATTTAAATTGTTGAACAGATTCCAGAATACTAACATGAACTCAGATGATTATTCTGAATTGAATAGCTGTCTGAATCAGACAAAAGTTACTATCCAGATTAAACCAGTCTGGTAGATTTGCAATAGAAGGATGATTGATGATGATGTTTCATATCTTTTTGTTTGTGGATTAATGTATTAACAGCCTTCAAATTATTTCACACCTGAAGAAAAAGATGGAGATATTTCATTGCACTATTATTCTATTTTAAACTAAAAGTGGTTTTTGCATGTGTTTGAATGTAAAAGCCTGCAGGAACAGTCTTTTAAAAACATAGAAACATATGTGTACACATTTTTTAAGAAAGTTATGATCTTTTATATATATGCTGTAATACTGTATTATTTTTGTGTTTGAAGGAGGCTTGGATCCTTTACTAAGGGGTCTTCTAGCACATTCAGCAAAACTGCAGGTGCAAGATCAACTGATGAATGAAGAGTTAACAGAAAAGCTGTTTGTGTTGTCCAATAATGGTTCACTTGATTTAGCATCATTAAACTTACAGCGTGGCCGTGATCACGGACTCCCAGGTCTACTGATTTTGCTTGAATTTTCTTCCAACTAGTAACTCAAGTATAACTGCTTATATTTGGGTTGTAATCATAAGGTTTTAAATAATAGCCCAGGGTAAGATTGGACTAACAGTCAAGCAGCAATAACCCATCAGGCCATGGATAGAATCATCAAGGTTGGAAGAGACCTTTGAGATAATCAAGTCCAACTATCCACCTAGCACTACCACTGTAATCCCTAAACTACTAAACCATATCATCCAGTGCCAGATGCCTTTGAAAGACCTCCAGGGATGGTGATTCCACTACCTCTCTAGGCAAACTATTCTGATGCCTGACCACCCTAACAGTGACATCTTTTTTCTAATATCTAATTTGAACCACCCCTGTCTCGGCTTAAAGTCATTTCCTCTAGTCCTCTCACTGTAGGCACGGCAGAAGAAACTAGCCCCTGTCTCACTACAATCTCCTTTCAGGTAGTTGTAGAGAGCAATGAGGTCACCCCTGAGCCTCATCTTCTCAAGACTGAAGAAACTTAACTCCCTTAGATGTGCCACATAAGACATGTTTTCTAAACGTTTTACGAGCCTTGTCACCCTTCACTGGACATGCTCCAGCACCTCAAAGTCCTTCTTAAAGTGGGGGGCCCAAACGAAACACAGCATATGTGCCTGCTTAGAGGAAGACTGCTGGAGCTTAGTTCAATATGAGTGCATCAGCTATTAAAAGTACAGTAGGTTCACAGGGCTGTGTGAAAACATTTTACAAGCATGCCACAGCTTCAGAAGCAGAGGAGCTGGTCTGCAGTATGAAGCTCAAAGGCATCCTTGACTGCAGTGGCCATGAAATGGTGGAGTTAAAATTCTTAGGGCATACACCAAGCTCTCTACCTGGACATGAAGAGAGCAGACTCTGGGCTGCTCAGGGAGTAAGGTCCCCTGGGAAAATGCTTTGAAGCTGCTGGGATGCATCAGTGCTGGTCACTTTTTAAGCACCACCTCCTAAGGGCACAGGAAAAGGCAATTCCTAAATGTCAGAAGTCCAGCTGATGAGGCAGAAGGCCAGCTTGGCTGACCAGAAATCTTCTTTTGGAGGTGGGGCAAAAAAGGAAGGTGTATGCTCAGTAGAAGCAAGGTCAGGTAATGTGGGAGGATGCCCACTGCTGTAGGGAGAAAATTCATGCGGCCAAAGTTCAATTGGAGTTGAAGCTGGCCAGAACTGCAGGGGACAATAAGAACAGTTTCTTTATATATATTAATGGCAAAAGACAGTGCAGAAATTACATTGACCCATTACAGGATGAGGCTGGACATCTCAAAAACATGGACACAGACAAGGTGGAGAGATTTTCTTTGCCTCTGTCTTCAATATCAATGATGGACTAAGAGGATCCCAGTGCCCTGAGCTGGCTGTGAAAAGGATGAACTCCCAGTTGACCCTGATGTTGTGAGGCATCTGCTGCTCCAGCTGTCTATAAATCTATAGGGCCTGATGGGATTCGTCCAAGAATACTTATAGAGCTGGCTGATGTCATCACAAGGCTTCTCTCTATGATTTTTTGAATGGACTTGGGAATCTGGAGAGGTCTCGCTTGACTGGAAGCGGGCTAACATTGTCTCAATTTTCAAAAGGGCAAGAAGGATGACTGTGGTAACTACAAGTCTGTTAGTCTCACATCAGTGCCTGGTAAGGTCATGGAGATTATTCTAGGAGGTATTGAAAAATGCCTGAACTGCAATGCAGTCATTAGTCTCTGCAAGCATGGCTTCATGACGGAAAAGTCCTACTCGTAAAATCTGGTAATCCACCTAGTTGATCAAGGGAAGACAGCTGATGTAATCCTTTTTGCTTTCAGAAAAAACCTTCCTCGTAGGTCCCTTCCAACTCCAAATATTCTGTGATACCAACAAAGAAGAAGTCAGGCAAAAATGCCAGGAGACTTGCACAGATGAACAAGGAGCTCCTGGAATTACATTATCTTTAAGGTCCCTTCCAACCCAAAACACTCTTTGATTTTATGAATGTAAAAGAAACCTATTGTCCAGAAAGCTGGACAGGAGCCCTAGGACACTCCTTAATAAAATTATTTAGTTGCTAACTTAATTCAGATTGCTTCTTGATCACCCTTCATCTGGATTCTGTATTCCTAGTCAAGAAATCTCAAGACACAGTGCATGCTGCTATTGTTGATTATCACATTTTAATTGCTTAAATATGAAAGAATTGTTTTAAACTTTTGCTTTCCTTCAGAAAATGATGCAACAATTGTGTATTCTGTACTTTCAGATCATGCCGTAATTTCCCGTATCTTTATAGGCCTTTCTTTAGACATAACTGTCTATGACTGTGATTAAGGCTGTCAAGAAAGAGTGCTTATAAATTTATTTATTTCATATATCATGCTTAATAGTCAAGTCTAATCTTCCTTTTAACATCATTTTTACAGGTTACAATGAATGGCGAGAATTCTGCGGTTTGCCAAAATTGGAAACTCACACTGACCTGAATACAGTAATAAGCAATCACAATGTCACTGAAAAAATCATGGAATTGTACCATAATCCTAGCAATATTGATGTTTGGCTTGGTGGTCTGGTAGAAGACTTTCTTCCAGGTGCTAGAACTGGTCCCTTGTTCGCATGCATAATTGGAAAGCAAATGAAAGCACTAAGGGATGGTGACAGGTGAGTTTATTCATGTAGTTGAATTGTGTTAAAAAAAAAAAGAAGCAGTAGCAATGGAGATTTTACAACAACTTAAATATGCTTTAAATAAATCATTCTTTGCCACTTCTGCATATTAGTCTTAGGTCTTTCAGTTCTGCTGGGTGAGCTTTTGATTATTCTTCTTTGGTCCATATACAGTTTCAATTCCAGATGACATGGATATTGTTTCTATGGTACTGAGGATTCCAAATTTGCACTCCTGGTGAAAATGCAAGGTACCACTAGAAGTTAAATCTGGCAGGAGCCACTAAATTCTATGTGGACAGATGTAGTACTATCCAGGCGTTACCTCCCTGAGGCCTGCACAGGGCTCAAGACCTCAAGAATCTCAACATTTTTCTTTGGCAACTGCAGTAATGTCAGAAGGGATAGGTAAAAAGCTGTAATTCATGCTTTGTAGAGGGGAATGATAAAAACACCACATACCTGGCCTTATGTGGACTGGGACTGTAGAGTACTCCTAGAATTGCCTCATTGGACACATAGGATGTCCCTTCACCCAACCCTGCACTTCTGCCAACAGGATCTTGTGCCAGTACAACTCTTCACACCAGGAAGGCAGGAGAAATGCAGTTTCAAGTCACAACAGGGAGCAAGAAGCAGTTTATGTTTTACTTCTATTCCTGAAGCAGTTATAAAATTAACTTTTTTTCATTTCTGTCACATACTTGTGGCAGTTATTTTGGATTTTATGAAAAGACTCATTTTAAAATGCTCACGCTATGCTATCAGTGGTGTTTTAAGTACATGTGGTCCTTACACTCACCTTTAAACTCCTCTTATAAGTCACTGTTATGGAAAAGAACCATTATGGAAGTAAGCAACCAAGGCAGAATTTAAATCTGAACTTTAAAAAATGTTAATTAATTAGCTCACAGGAAAAAGCAATGTTAATCATAAAGGTGGTATCTTATTAGCATCAACTGCATAGACAACAAACATTTGAATCAGCTATGTTAAAAATGTGGTTGAAAGTCCTCTAAACTGTACAGGCATACTTGACTCTATCTGGAGAAGGAGTATCTATGGAGGTTCTTCCAGCTTTGTTTCTGCAGTGCCTTACGATGTTACTTATTATTCAGTTTCTTATAGTACTACTAGCATTAATTATACTTAAGCATAATTTAATATGTTAACTCCAAACTGAGAAAAAGAGAGTCCTAGTAATGAAAGAATTCTCCAAGTTTCTCCCACAAAGTTTGTGGTAGCTAACTTAAATGTGAAATGGTATTCTGTCATTAATACCACAGGAAATATCTAAGAGAAGTATGTGACAGCATGTTATACTTGACACACTGTAAGTATAAGAATGTAAAAATCTAACACTCATTTCAGTGCCTTGTCAGATAGAATATTGGGTGTTATCCTTATCTGCACCAGTGACACTACAAACTAGATACCCTAATTGACAGGCCTGTAAGCAGGGATTCCTAAATATCTCTTCTATCAGACTCTTCAAGTTCAGAAAGCAAGACTAAGTGAAATTTTTGTCTGACTGAATTCCATTCTGATAGCCCTAAAATCTTTTGCCAGTAATCTGATGAAACATGACGGGATTTCTTCTTCCCATGTACTAAATTTAGACACTGTCTTAACCACAGCCACATAACCTGGAACAACTTGTTTCCAATTCAGCAGCCTGTAGTATATGAAGTTTAACAAGGGCAAGTGCCAGATTCTGCACCTGGGATGGGGCAACCCTGGGAGTATGTACAGACTGGGGAATTCAATGCTGGAAAGCGGTGCCATAGAAAGGGACCTGGAGGCTCCTTGCTGATGTCAGGTTGACTATGAGTCAGCAATGTGCCTGTCGTGGTTTAACCTCAGCCAGCAGCCAAGAACCACACAGCTGCTTACACTCCCTCCTCCCCACTCTTCCCCCCCCAACCCGGAGGAATGGGGAGGAGAACAACTGGAGTAAAATATGTGGGTTGAGATAAGGACAGTTTAATAACAATACAGAGCAGAATGAGCTACAATGCCAATAGATAATGAAAAGAAACCAAAATCAGTGATGCACAATACAATTGCTCACCACCCGCGGACCGGCGCACCCCGAACCTCCCCCAGGATCGGCCCCTTCCGGCCTGTTACACCGGGCATGACGTGCCATGGTGGGGAATATCCCTTTGGCTAGTTCAAGTCACCTGTCCCGGCTATGCTCCCTCCCAATTTCCTGTGTATCTTCTCACTGGTAGAGCATGAGACACAGGCAAGAAAATGTCCTTGGTTATGATAAACACAACCCAGCAAAACCAAAACAACAATGTATTATCACTTCTGAATTCAAAACACTGCACTACACTAGCTACTGAGAAAATTAACCCCATCCTGGCTAAAACCAGGACAGTGCCCTGGCAGCCAGGAGGGCCAATCATATCCTGGGGTGCATCAGGCAAGGCATTGCCAGCTGGTAAAGGGAAGGGATTGCTCTGCTCTACTCTGTGCTGGTGTGACCTCACCTTGAATATTGTGTGCAGTTTGGGGCACCACAATATAAGAAAGATATTGAGCTATTAGAGAGCATTCACAAGAGGTTAATGAAGATGGTGAAGAACCTTGAGGGGAAGCCATATGGAGACCAGCTGAGGTCACATGGTGTGTTCAGCCTGGAGAAGAGACTGAGGGGAGGCCTTATCACTGTATACAACTTCCACAAAAAAGGAAGTGGAGAGACAGGAACAGACCTCTTCTTTCTGACAGGACCCAAGGGAATGGTCTGAAGTTGCATCAGGTTAGGTTTAGGCTGGATATTAGAAAATAGCTCTTCACCCAGAAGGTGGTTGGACACTGGAACAGCTCCCCAGGGAAGTTGTCACAGCCCCAAGCCTGACAAAGTTCAAGAGGTATTTGGACAACACTCTTAGGCACATGGTGTGATTCTTGAGGACATCCTCTGCAGGGCCAGGAATTGCACTAGGTGATCCTCATGGGTGCTTTCCAACTCTGATTATTCTGTGATTCTGTGATTATTTTTTGACTCTTCCTCTGAATCTTATTTTCCCAATGTTTTCTTTCCTTTTACCTCTAAACATATACATATGCGTGTATGTTTACATATACATTTTATATAATGTGTATAATTTAATAGATACACCTTTGTAGCATCAACTGGTTCTTCTGCTCTAGAACCACACTCCTGATCTGATGTAATAGAAAAAACATGTCCTGTCCGTTCCAGACAGTCCTCCTAGCTTACTTTTTTTATATGACCAAAAGCACAACTACTGTCTTATGTTTTTCTACTGTAATTAATTTGCATATCTACAGGTTTCTTAGGAAATTAAGCACTCCATATTAAGCAGAAGAGCATTCAGCAATACCTGTTTTCAGGGTAACCATTCAGTAATGGTAAGCAGAATTCAAAAGCTATGGTATAGGGAAATCTATCACGGCTACTCCTGCAACTCTCCTCTAATTTATGCTTAAAACAATTTATGAGTACTGGTATGTGCAGGAGTAAACATCCAGTTCAACCAAATTAGTTTCAAGTGTTTCTCTCAGGATTGAAACTTTTTCTTGCCCCTGTGTCATCAATGAAAAGCAATTTTGCACACATTATTAAAAAATATTCTTAACCAGCTGGTTTTAACACATCACCTGAGCTGACCAGTCCAACAGACTCACACTAACCTTTTCATTACTTTAAATCTAGTTCTGTATGGTAATGGCATTTGGTTTTATTGTTGTTATATCCACTTACTTTTTGCTGTAATTTTTGGCATTTTATATAAGGTGCTGTAAAAGCAGAATAATCAGTTCTTTGAATTTGATCTTTTCAAACAATGTTCTATCAATCTTTCCAGATTTTGGTGGGAAAATGATAATGTTTTCACAGAAGCTCAAAAGGCTGAACTCAAAAAACACTCATTGTCCCGCGTGATTTGTGACAACACAGGAATTTCTGAAGTGCCAGCAGATGCCTTTCAACTTGAAGCATTTCCACAGGATTTTAAGCATTGTAACAATATACCTGGGATGAATTTAGAAGCTTGGCAAGAATTTTATCGGGAAGGTAAACTGGTAGTTACCAATCTTTTCTGACAGGAGGGGAGAGTAAGTAGCAGTTAGAGCACTAACTTTGATTGTGGCAAGTCTTGAATTACTGGTCTGATGCACATCTTTAGCAGTTCTAACACTTAGAAATGGGATTAGTTTGAGTTGGAAGAGATCTTTAAAAGTTGTCTAGTCCAACCCCCTTGCAATGAGCAGGGACATATTCAACTAGATCAGGTTGCTTAGAGCCCCATCCAACCTGAACTGGAATGTTTCCAGGGATGGGGCATCCACCACCTATCTGAGCAACCTGTGCCTGTGTTTCAGCACTCTTACTATAAAAAAAAAAGCCAAACAACTTCTTCCTTATATCTATTACAAACTGACCCTCTTTTAATTTAAAAACATTACCCCTTGTCCTATTGCAACAGGCCCTGGTAAAAAGTTTGTTCCAATCATTCTTACAAGCCCTCTTTAAGTACTGGAAGGCTGCAATAAGGTCTCCCTGGAGCTTTCAGACCTCCAGGCTGAACAACCCCAACACTCCCAGCCTGTCTTCATAAAAGAGGTGTTCCAGTCCTCTGATCACCTATGTGGCCCTCCTCTGGACTCTCTTCAACAGATTCATGTCTTTCTTATGTTGGGAACCCCAGAACTGGACACAGTACTCCAGGTGGGGTCTCACATGAATAGAGCAGAGGGGCAGAATCCCCTCCCTCGACCAGCTGGGCATGCTGCTTTTAATGCAGCCCAGGATACAGCTTTCTTGGCTGCAAGTGCACATTGCCAATCTGTGTCTTTCTCTTCTTCTTTCTCCAATTCCTCTGTAAAAAAGATACAAGTTGCAGACTTCACTCTGGCAACTTGAATGGCTGGTGAGATACCCAGGCATTACAACAATAAGGGTAGAAGTTTTTAGAGAGCAAATGTTAACTAAGAACTCTTCAGAATATACTGTAATGATAATTTTACAAGGATTAGATACTTGAGGTATTCCATATAAATTTTTTTCCAAAGATGAGCAACTAAATTCTTCATCACCTTAAAACATTTGACCAATTTCACTAAAATTCATTTATAACAGTATTAGAGAATATTGTCCATTTGCCAGAGTAAGGTGGTAATTTCTTAAAAGCTTGTAAAGAGACTTTTTCTTTGTAGAGGAAGAATGTGGAACACCAAAGAGTGTGGAAAATGGTGATTTCGTATACTGCTCAGAATTTGGAAAATCTACAGTGACTTATACATGTCAATATGGATTTGAATTACAAGGAGAAGAGCAATTAACCTGCACAAGCAAAGGATGGAACTTTGAGGCTCCCATTTGTATAGGTAACTTTTTTTTATTTATTTATGAATTTTCCAAAAGCTTAAGTCCGGTACAGCTTATCAGAAGTGGACACACTCCTATGTGCTCTTGTAGTCAGCCTTCTGAGCTTATAGGTATCTGAGCATGATAATGTGAAACTCTCCTTGCACCGGAATTACTGTCTCAATCTCTACCCATCCTGATTCAGCAATCAAGCTGATGATAGGAAAATGGCATTAAAAATGCCTAATTAAGTAAAAATTAAATCTATTTACAGCCAGTAGGGGAAAAAAAAAAGGAAACCAGCAAGTCAGAATTATACATTGCTTGTTCCTATATGTAGCATAACAGCATGACAGACAGTTGTCATTTTCCTAGCATTGTTTCAATGAATGTTCCAGATAAAAATTGAGCTCTGCACCACTAGGCCATGTGTCCTCCTAGTAACTGAAGCAAAAGTGAAAAAAAATATTGTGAAGTGAATAAGAGAAATTAAGCAAAAAAATAACCATTTTGGCTCCAACCTCCCTCTCCAAAATAGCTGTGAAAAGATTTGCTAGAAGTTAATTTGCAGGTACAAATGTAGAGCAGGTGAAAATCAGTAAAAAAGATTTTATTTCAATAATTCATGCACATTTTCACAGGAATACTTTTCTGTTATTTTAATTGTTCCTTTGTCTTGTTTTTTGTTTTTTTGGCTGATTTTTACTGTTAAATAAAATAGATTAGAAAGAAAGAAAATATGGTAAATATGTCAAGAATTTCACTCTTCATGCTATGAAGGATGAATTTTCTCTATTCTCATTTCAAGTGTGTGCGGTTATAATAGACTGTATACATATATATAGTCTTA
>NW_008664147.1:21370-60237 GCF_000695815.1 Acanthisitta chloris | reverse complement strand
AAAAAAAATTTCAGAGTTTTCCCTTCTCCTTTTCCCCTTTACAGCTTCATTGTGTTACTGATTTTCTGGCTTCAGAAACTGAAAAATTCCTTACTGTCCTGGCACGCAATACTCTTCAGATTAAAGAGGTCTCAAGCCATTAGTGCTTTAACTTTAATGAAAATTTCATTGAAACAAATTCTGGTGGTGTGGCATGGATAGTCCCTTTGCCTGACAGCAAGTGAGTATCTATCAATGGCTGTGCAAAGAAGAGGTGCAGAAAAATGCATTGTTATCCCTGCTTACCTGAAAGACGTATTCAAAGGCAGAAGGTATTTTGTCATGTCTACTGGTTCTTATTTCATGTGATTGAATCAAGATATTAGTAGAGATTTAAATAAAAATATTCCCATACATGGATGCTGATTTTAGAGGGGGTGGGTAGGATTTTCTACTCTGAAATCTGTAGGACATCTCAGGGGGAGACACTTCCCTTCAGATCAGTAGTGAACAGTTCAGTGTCTTCCCTACTGCTTCAGGTTCTTGCTTTTCTATCAAGTTGATTTAAATGGATTTTAATCCTGTGGCTTTTAACTATGTCCTGTAGTATTTTAGTGAACGCCAAGTGACATTCATTTTCACAAGTAAGTGAGAAAGAAAAATCTGTGGGTGAAAAAGGGCGAGCAAGCAGAGAAAAGAAGTTGGAGCAGGGCAGGTTTGGATTGGATATTAGGAAGAGATTTTTTTTACAGAGAGAGTTATCAGGCATTGGAATGGGCTGCCCGGGGAAGTGGTGGATTCACCATCCCTGGAGGTTTTCAAGACGAGACTGGATGTGGCACTTAGAGCCATGGGCTAGTAACCATGGTAGGGTTGGACTTGGTGATCTTTGAGGTCTTTTCCAACTTGATTGATTCTATGATTCTATGAATACATATATGGTGGGCCCTGAGGAGTAAAATAATGTGCTTTGCTGCCCACAAATCTGCATAAACTGTGGGTACATCTTGGATACTTGCTGCCTACAGCCTCAGGACTGCAGAGGTACCTGCAGACCAGCCCTGTGGCCTCTCCTGGGCCTTTTGTCACATAGGAAGAACTAACAAGATTGTGGAAATTCTTGAATTTCTTACTAGTTAAATAGTAGTTCGTTTATTCAAACTTCTGGAAGGTAAGCTCATGCTGAGCAACTTTCCTTAATTTTTTTTCAGCATGAATAGTGCCATTGCTCCAGTGGAGGCAGGTTTCGAAATGAGAGCTGTTTAAAGGTCAAACGTAGTTTATAGCATCATTATTCACTTCATGTGCTCGTTCTTTGGGAAGTGCATTCAGACACCTGATTGTTGCAAAAATATTTTTGCAAAGCAAAAGCTCTTTTTCTACGTGCTAAAAATGTTAGTTTTGAATTCAAGTGAAAAACATTATTTTACTAAGGCTGCAGAGCAATGTATGAAAAACAGATAAGATTAGTACTTTTTGTGCACTTTTGATTTAATAAATCCCATTTTCCTTTTGGAGGTACCTTTCTTGGCCTCCCACCCTTATTCCTCAAACAAAAGTCCGTAGCTACACATAGCTTACCAGCTTAAGTACACTTTCAAAAACGGTAATTTAAAAGCCCTGTATAGTCAAAATAGCTCTGTTCCGGAACGACTCACAGCATGGTCTTTAAAACAGAACACCCAGCTACTAAACTGTTCTGTGTCACCTCAAAACATCTGCTGGAAAACAAGGCTATAATAGATACATTGTTCTTGGATGTTTTTTCTTTTTTTTTTTGTTAAGTCCTGTTAAGTAGCCAGTATTTCATTTCAGTAGAATAGGGCCCTTTTATCTTGCAGTAGGAAAAACTTTCCTCCTACAAGGATAATTCTGTATGTGTGCGTGCCTGTACTTTCTTTTACATATTTTCTTTCAGGGCCTCCAATTAAGAGCTCATCTAACTCAAATGGTGGCTATTTACCCCTCTTAGCTCTTTCTCTCCTATTATGCATATGGCTCCCTACTTCCTTCCCATTCCGTCAGTTGTCCCAATGCTCTTGCCTCACTCTCCAGACACGGGCAGCGTTCACATGCGTGGATGTGGTGCATTTTCCCTTTGCTCTTTGCATGTCACGCTAAATGTCGACTGCTCTCTAGGTTCTGTTCTGCAACCACAGCCCTCAAAGGAAGCATCATTCTCCTACAAACATAACATCTTTTGTGGTCCATGGAGCAACATCGCTGTACTATGGAGGAGATGACCAGATCACTTGTGTGCTTACACTGTGGCATTGGCTTCCATCCATGATTCTCCTTCCCTCTCTCTTTAAAAGTAATGTGAGAAATGATGAAATATGCCCATTCTACAAGGGAACTTTATAGTTGCTCTTAGATCTACAGGTCTATAAATTTAAAAGATAACGATCGAAACTAAAGGTGACTTTGAGATTCAGAGAGCTCATAACCTGAGAGGACCTTTAGAGGGAGTCAGCTGAGAAGGAATCTCCTGAGGCCTTTCTTTTTATTCATCCTTTGATGAAGAGTGTTTGCCTCTGAAATGGCAAAGTTTAAAGACTATCTACAAAAGCATCTGCTATGAGCCAGCCCCTGAGAAATGACTGTATCTGTAGGCAAACTGGAAATAACATTTCCACTGCCAGATGAACTTTCAGACAGCTAAATTTTGATCACAGTGGGGAAAGGAAAAAGGAACATTGAGTTATGAAAAACACTTTTATTAAAATAAAAAAAAATATCTATTTTAAATTAATTGCATTCCATTTTAAGTATGGCTCATAATATCCACCTACCTGTCAGGTTTAAAATAAATAGCAGGCAAATAACCTGATGCAATCTGATTAGTAATAATTTTATTCCAATTCACATCATCATGTCAACTCTTTTCCCATTTCAAAACAACTGACTACTGACATCTTAAATTTAGACGCGTTGATCTTTCAAAATCTAATGCAATAGAAACACTTGCATGAGGAAGGCAACACATTCATCTAACTATAACTGTGATATTGAAAATGTTAGGATTCTTAAAACCGTGTTTTGTGTTTACTCATGAAATTTGTGTGTGAAAATATATATTGCAGGTCTGCCATTGCAGTACATAAAGTACTGATGTTTCCTATGAATTTTGATGAATTTAGGGATGAACAAAAGAACACACAAAACTGCATATGATACTGCAGGCAGATATTCCTTGGCTGTTGGTCTTGTTATTTTTCAAGAATTTGATCTTCGTAGTGTTGCATATCCTTGTAGGAGTACCAGTCTCTCCAAAAGACTTGGGAACCTGATTGTGTGCATTGCAAGACAGCCCAGTGGCATAAACTGACATTTTCTGTCAAAACAGTGGTAGTTGTATTTGTAGCAAAAGATGACTTTAGTTTATAGCCAACTTTTGTCTGATCTGTGGACCTGGTTAAGGTTTTGTTTTCTTTCTAATGCAGGCTTTCCAGTATACCCACGAGGTTTTATACACTGGAACTGTAGCTGTGGCACCAAACAACATGCAAGATCTCAGAGCCACCTGTAGTCACTTGAACTGTTTTTCCTTTGTTCTAGCTTCTGTTGACAACAGATCTGCAAATACTCCTTGTGTAGGCAGCAGGCATCTGTCCTGATCTGCAAAATCACACAGCATCTTTCTTGGTATTTGGTACTGTGCCCAGATATGTGAATTTATTCACTAGTTCCTTGGTAGCTGATTCTTCTAGTGAAGAATGCCAGTGTGTCCCCAGTCTCATCCCTGGTTCAGCTGGGTATCATTTTTGAATGCTGGAATGTCCCTCTGGGCTCTGTTTGGTGACAGATGCTACCAACCATACGTGGTCACTCGAGCTTCACGGCTTAGTGCTCTGGTCTGCTGCTCCTCTCCTGGCTGTCTGCCTGCGGAGGAGAGAGAAGGAAGGGAGAGAGATGGTCCCTATCCTTGGACCACGTGCTGGGATGGAGTCCATTGTTATTACTGTGCCCGCTGCTCATGGCTACTGTGGGAAGAACATGTGAGCCTGTGTAGTGTGTCTCTGCAGGTTTGCTAACTGTTAGCATTACTTTATCTCCTTGACTTTCCTTTTAGGGGAGAATCTCCTTTGACGTGTGCTGGAGTCTGTTTATGATCCCTCCCTCTCTACACACTGCTGCCTGAGTGATCTCTAGAGTTTGATGCCTGGGGAAGGGTCTTGTTCTCCATTTTCGCTTTAGAAGACAGGCTAATTTACACACTTCTTCAGGATGCAGCTGCAGAAGTGGAAGTCTTCCTACATTTAGGAGCACTAGGCACGATCAGAAAAACAGGAATACTGAAGGGGTAAATTTTGGGGAACTGGTAAAAACACTTCAAATGGAATCAAATGTAATAATTTTAAGTAAGAGGAAGGAGGAGATGAGTAAAACTGCCTTTCAGTAAATAGTCTTTAAGGTCACTTAGCTTTTCTACTGTCATTGGGGAAAAAATAAGTATATACATATGAAAAGCATAAAAATGTGACAAATTAACTAAAAGATAGACATTTATCCTTGATTTCTTACTGTGAAAACTTCAAAAGAATGCAGACCAGGTTACATCCTTTCTGGATATAAGCCAGAGTTGCATTTTCTTAGCACTGTTTTTTTTCCCAAAGTGGGTGTTTACTAGAAATAGGTAACAGAAAGCAAGGTCATCTTGCACCGAAGGATTCTTCTAAATGTGATGTTTTCACAGGAACTTCATCTGTACAAATATTTCTGTGGGTTTGGGAAGGGAACTAGCTGTTTCCTTTGAGGTATCAATACAAGCACTTTAGGGCTAAATCCTTGTCTCTGCTGGGACACTGAAGCCTGGCTGGGATAAGGGTGAGCTTGGCTCTTGAAGGCCAGATCACAGAGAGGCTGCACACAGGGAGGCCAGGCCAGGAGAATAACAGAACAAATTACTAATGACACACAAAGGAGGAAAAAGAATTTGGAAAACATCAGGGATATGCTGTTCATGGTTTGACTGCCACGATTATAAAACGACGTCAATTTTCATCAGGTTTTCACTGTTTGACTAAGCTGGATCCTATCCTAAAGTATAGGGATTGTGCTTTTCACCATTGATATCACAGTGAATTGAGAGGGAGAGGTAAGAAAAAAAACCCACAGAAACTTAATTCTAACTAATAAGTGAGAAACACTGTCATTAAAAAAAATATCTTGCTCTGCAGAAGGGTGACCTTTTTTAGGTTCATCTATTTTCATGTTAGGCCCTGAGCCTGCACAAATTCAGCTTTTCCAGTTAGGATTGAGTGTGGCACCCACCCTCTTCCCTGAGAGCCCTGGGCTGGTAACACCAGTGCTGTTCCTTGCCCTATGCAAGGCAAGGTTAACAGATCAGATTCCTCCCCTAGGGACAATCATTGTCTGTAGAAACATCAGAACGCTGGTGATGTGGACAGTGAAGCTAGTACAATTTCCCAGTTTCAATACAGTCCTGCAGCATATAAAGCAAGTGCACTTGTCTTAGACACCTACAGGATTTGCAGTTGGCCTTCAAACTACCACTTATGGTTCAGACAATAAAAGTGACTTCCAGCCTGATGGAGATGTAAAAACCACAGAAGGTAGATTTATATAGTTTCTTTCCATGTGTAGTAGTGTTTATCTCCACGTGTTTGCTTTCAAAGAACTCATGGTTACAGTGGGGGAAGGCTGGCTAGCCAAAAGGTTTTTCACTGGGGAGAAAAAAATTATCCTCATTACTGCAGGTGGACATACTATGACATTTAGGAGTAGGTATATTTCCCTGTGAGTTACCAATTCAAACCATATCTGAATGGAGCCCATGGCTGCTAAATTATCTATGGGAAATGGATTGATGCTCCAACTCAAGGGTGAATTCACATTCCAGCTGGAGCTCAGTAGTTTAGCTGTCAATAATCCCAGGAAAATGAAGCTAAAGAGATCCTCCTAGAGGACTGGAACATACTGGTAAGGGAAATTTGAAGAAAATATTGCACCAGCTGTGTTTCATTTCATTCACATATAAAAAGAGAGGGTTTATTTCAGTGCTAGTAAAACTGGCAATACAATTAGCTCTGCTCTTACATGAGCTCTACATAAAAAATTTGTGTGCTTTCCTGTGAAACATTTTGTGTCATAATCCATCATCCTTGACTGATACTCTCTCCCTCATTTGGTTTTGTGAGCTGATCTGATAGTCTTTGCTACGGACACATAACGGAGAACACTGCTGAATAAAACAATGGACAAAGTAGAAAGACAATACGGGATTTATAGCTGAAGAAAATGTTGCCCTTATTCAATCTATTTCATATGATGCATATTTGTGGTCTAGAAAAAGTTATTTGCACTTGAAACAGATAAAACTGTACGCTTAAAGTCTGTGCCCAAATGTTTATTACATCCAATCTGATATATGCCTCTCAAAAGAGCTCCTGATGTAATTTGGCAATTTAGATAAGGTGATGCAAATATTTTCCTGATTAGAGATCCAGTAAGAACCCAGAGAGCTTTGCCATTGTAGCTGAATGTACAAACGGTCATACTTAATTTCAGGGAGTAAATAAAAAAGCTCAATTAAGTACCACATGAAAAAGACTTATTTGAGCTGACCTGTCTAATTTTACCCTCCAAAATGAAGTAGGAATAATCCTATTATTTGTTAAAACTGTATCTTCAATATGATTTCAAAATCTTTGAAGGTCTATATGTAGAGGGAAGATATTATAAACTTATTTGGGGGAAGGAGAAAAAAGAGAGGGGAATGGTTTTAGCTATAGGAAACACTATCGAGGGTTGTATTCATATGAGGTAATTATCATTAAAAACAAAACAAACTTCACAGCAAATATGGAAAGAATCCACATCAATTGTTGTCAAGGGAAGCTACATAACTCTCTGGGACATTTGCATCCAGGTTAATTTTCATCCCTTTATTTTCATAATACATATGTAATACAAGTAAGAATTTGGAGCAGTAACAGTTATAATGCATGTCCATGCTGAGGTGCTAAAAAGTAATTTTCTGTAAAAGCATTATGCCTATGACCTACCCCTCTCATATTGCCAGAAATAGGAATGCACACACATGAAGTGGGGAGACCTAAGGACCTGGGACGGAGAGTTCTGAGGCTTTTGGGCATGAGTCTGCTTTCACAGGATAAAGATCACTCCTCCATTACCAAACCAAGAAGGTCAACTTATTCAATTATGAGGAGCTGGAATAAGCTAATATAACATATAAAAAAATGTAAAATTTAGTCCTGCTTCATTTACAGAAGGGGAAAGACACTGGCAGATAAAGGGGAAGCTACAAAGTTTATAATTGGAATTTAAAATTCTTGTGGCAATTGAATTACCTAACAGTTTATAACTTACAAAAAAACCCAAAACAAGCTATGATGCATTGGTAATAACATATGCAGATGTCTGTATACTACTGAAGGCATGTGCACTGCAGTGACATGTGACCACATTACGGAGCAGAATCTATTTGAATGTTGCTGAAAACAACTGAGATTGCTACACAGAATAGGGTCATTAAACCATTTATGAAACAAAACAAGTGGTCAAATCACCTACTGATTCACAGCAAGTCAGTTATTAACATCCTTGATGTCTGAATTTGCAGAGAAATCATTGACACTGGGCTGACTTTTCCATACCACTCGAATACTGGCCAGGCTTGCCTTTCTCTGAGCCAGAGCCATCTGTCAGCAATGTGTCACAACTAATGAACCTTCCAAACAAAGAGGGTGAGTGGATCTCTCCACTGTCAGTAACCAAGGATAGCAGGTTGTTATTTCAGATCTGAAGAATGTAGTTGTGATAGTTTTGAAGTAAGTTCCTATGTATGTACTTATAAACCTTTTACTCTTAGGACTGCTCCAGTCACCACAGTGGACTAACCATTAAGGAAATCTATTTTGGAGTGTATAATTTAAGTGAAAAGTGCTGCACTTTCTTCAATCTCTAGTCCTGGAGCTCTGTATGCATAGCAGTGTTGGCTGTATAACAGTGACTAATAGCAATGTTCCTATTCTCTGCAGAACTAATGTGTTTTGGGAAAAGCTGCTATTTTGCATTTCATTCAGATTGATGTAAACACCATCAACCTTTAGCAAAATTTTATTCTAATATAAGAAAGATTTGTATCTAATTTGTATCAAAGCGTCATATACAAATAAGGGCACTTAAACCAAGTGGTGGTCTCCAGAGGCTTCTTTTCCCCATTCTGATTGTCTCCCTCTTTAGTGTTACTTTTGCTCTTTTAGAAGTGTCTAAGTCTGAAAAAACAGAGGCATTAAATTGATCATTAAATCACAAAACATCCATCTAAATATCATAAAACCTTCAACTTAAAACAAGAAAGCAAGCAAAGGGTTATAATTTCAAAATGTGAATTAATTCTTAAGTGACAAGTGCATGCAACCATATCTAAGATCTGTATTTCCTGAAAGATGGATGTGCCAGTGTTCCATGCTGAAGATGAGACTGCTAATTTTCTTCCTGAGAACAGGTACAGCACTTGACACACAGCCTTGTGCTGGTTTTACTTAACTCAATGGGAAGGCAGGTCCCAACAAAGACATGTGTGCCCTGAAATGCAGAAGCTGGAGCTGCTGGACTGGAGGCTGGCACTGCTGTTGGTGGTGCCCTGCCTGCTAGCCCTGTCAGAGGATTATTAACAAAGAAGGAGCTAGAAAAGTTCCAAACCTCCCTGGTCCTCCATGTCACCTGATATCTTTATCAGCAACAGGAAGGCTGCTGGCACTTTTTTACTTAAAAGACCCACTGAGGCAGACTTAACTTCTCCTTTACGCACAGGCCTTTGAGGAGCCTTTGAGGATGCGAAGGGCACAGGGACTGGCTGTAAAATGAAGACGCTTGCCAAGGAGACAGCTTACTTTTAACATTGTTTGCCTCTAGATTAACCATGGAGGCTTCCTGTACAGCCTTCCACATGTCTAAATCCACAAAAGCTGCTTGGGAAAAAGAGTCACATAACAAAAAGCAGCACGCAATAATTCAGGTTGGGGTAGCAGGGAAGACGCACCGTGTGTGCTGTTACAGGGAGAGAGCAGTAAATCCATGTTTTAATGGTAAACAGAGAGCTTTATATTACTACTACAACAAAACCAGAACACTAGTTTGGAGAGAAGAATGTTTGAAGTACAAAAATTGTATTTATTCATTTTTTAAAGAAAACCAACCCCCAAACTGACCAGAGCCTGCTCACACAGCAGAGCTAAAGATGCAGTTATAAAGCAGAGCACAGATGAAATCTGTCTCCAGAGGCAGCATAAAGGCTGCAGATCAAGATTTTGAATGCAGCCATCAAAGTAATTTCTGATATCATTACACAGTTTACTGAAAGAGCAAATTCTGTAAGCTGTGATTTAGGACTGCTCCTGATTTAAGTGAGCAGTGCTAAGACCTGGACAAAAAGCAATCAGTGGATTTTTCATAAGCTATTTGTCAGCCACAGGTTAAAACTCTTCGCATGGGAAACGCAGTTGGAAACAGATTATTTCAAGCACCTTGTACAAACTCCTACAAGAAGCAATAAACACCTTAAATGTAATTTTCTTTTCCAAACACACTTTGACCTTGTTTTTGCTAACAAATATAGTGTATATATATATGGAATTAGAATCTTAACAAACTGCATTTGACAGTGAGTCCTTGGTGACTGAAGTCTGGGAGAGTGTTCACATGCAATACCTGCAACAAATCCATAATAAACGTAATTATTGACTTGGAACAGTTAGACACTTATAGGAGTAGTGTGGAGTAGCTTACAACACTCAGCTGAGATATTTAAATAACATTATTCCTTTTTGATAACATGGTCTATATTATGCATATTTTTCATGTCATACTTCTAGGGAATAGATCAACTGCATTTCTTGTGTAAGTATTCTGAGAAACAATCTAGCTGGGGAAAAGGCATTGTGTTTAGTGCAAAACTAGCATTTAACCTTGAAGAACAGTGCAAAAAACACTGCTGAAAAATTCACAGTAATCCAGTAATTCTTACGATCTCATAGTTTGTTCATAAACCCACATAGAAAGTATTTTCTTTTGACTTTTTGAGTGTGTTAGGCCTTGTTTGAAGGCATCTTATTGCTTCACCAGTAGTAGTGCTGTTTTCAGAGTGGATACTTCTAGAGGCAGAGACCTATACCTATAGAAAAACTATATTCTTTAAACTACTAAACTGCCCTGACTTAATGGAATTGTTAAAAACTGTATTTTAGGTATGTGCTTATAAAACAGTTAAAAGTTGTTCTGTGAATATGACTTGGGTTCTTCCCAAATATAACAGTCAAAGTAGTTACAATAAAAAGTGCAGATTAAAGGTTTCAGTTTTACAGTTTGAAACTATGACTGTGTAGGCAACCAATTTTCTCTTAACCTTACGAGAAAAGCTAATCACTGCACCAGAAATCACCAGAAAGCTAAATTACTGCACCAGAAACTTGTACTGAAGGTATCTTCAAGTACATCTTTTGACCATCAAGAAGACTGCAAAAATCTAAGTATAATGACTTCGGAAAAATAAAAGGGTAATAACTTGAAGTAGTTCTTTTGCACTAAGGCTGTTTGTCTGTGGCCCTAAAAAGCAGTTCTGTCTTTTTCAATTTTTTAAATAAAGAAAGTCTGACTTTCAAGAACATTATCTCCTAAAGACAGACTTTACCTTTTCTTAAAGCTATCGCCCCGTTTACTGTATCAAAAACTTTTATATAAGAACTTGTAAATTCCATGCTTTTCAGCCAATTCTGTCATATACCATAGCTAATGCTGTATTTAGACTGTAATAATGTGAAACTGATCTTCACCAAAAATATAGCAGGTTTTAAGTTTATTTCTGAAATGTTGATATACACTGTATTAGTTACAGATTTTTTAAAAAGTTATAATAATGAAGTGGGTTGAAGTTTTAATATAATGACAAAATTCAAAATATGAAGAAATCTGAATATTGCAACAGTTCTCTGTTGTCACGTTGCCATCCAGGTAATGGTGTTTCAGTCTTATTTCTGGCCAAGTTGGGACAGCTAAACATGAAGAGACAGAAAATCATTAGGTTGCTGATCTTATTCTTTCAGTCAAACTAATATCTAGTTCATACAATAAATACTCTGTCCTATAAGCTTTGTTTGTCTCTGACAACCAAAAGTATGGTGGTATACCTACACAGGACAGGATCTGAGCTTCAAATCTTCAGATTTGAATCAATCTCAAGAGGTAAAGGTACAGTGCACACAGTCAAAACAACAAAAACGGTAATAAAGCTGAGTGAGGAGTTAAAAGCTGGTAAGTACCATTGGTTTCCTTCAAGTACAATAAGAATTAATTTAGTTCTTTAAAATGTAGTTTTAAATAATAATTTTTCACACCTTAGTAGGACTTGAAACCATAGGTGGTGACAGCTACAGAAGGGCTGCCATTTGCTGACCATCGTGAATAACTTTTACTTTGCATTTGTGTTGGAATGAGGCATAGAGAAGAAACAGTAATGATGATGCTTTTAACAGCACTAAAAGACTGATTTTAGTACAGGTATGGACATCAAGGTCCCACTAGGCCATTATATTTATAAACCAGGACAAAGTTTGAAAGATCTTGTAACTTGAAAAAGCTACAAGAATAGCCTGGAGAGACATACTATTTGTGAAAACAGCCAGAACTGAGTAAATTTTTTTCCTGTAGGATTTATGTAAAGGCAATTATCATGAACTTGTTCACCTGCATTACCTGTGAACTCACATTGATAATACAGGCCTTCAAAAGTTAATTAGAAAAATCACTTCAAATCCTTATACTTCAAGGAAGTAAAAACAGATGACAGGAACATGTATTAATCTTTCACAAATTAGTTTGGGTTTTTTTTTTTGTAAAATCCATGGACAGTTGTAGAGTTATATAAGTCAACACACAGCTAAAGAAGTAATAAATATTACAAAGATTACCAAAGTCATCTACCTGTTTTATAAACTGTGTAGCATTAAAAAGTTCACTGCAGCCATACAGGACATGTTTGCCTTGTTTACCCTAGAAAAGAAAAGTCCATAAGAAATTAAATGTTAACAGAATAGCAGAAGTGACTTACACTAATTGCATATCAAAAGAACCCAATAAAATCTTGATCATGATGAAGTCTTACACTTTTGGCTGGAAAAAAAATAGATGTTCCACCAGAGGAAGAAACCTCTAATTAAACTGAAGTGGAAAATGAGGGAGTACAGGCAGAAAGAAAGTGGAAAAATAGGGCATTTTACACATTTAAACTCACTAGAATCCTAAGCTCTCTGACACATCTGTGAATGGCTTGGGGAGGCCAACAACCTTCCTTGAGCAAAGCCTGCTCCCTAAAATAACTGAACAATGTGCTAAGAATATTACCAACATATTTACAGTTTCTTTTGAGTTAGAGCCTGAAAACTTCAACCTGTAATTTATTTCCATATGATGATATTAAAAGCAGCATATTTTTTTGTACAGGGATTCTGAAAAATAATGTTTTGTTGATTTCAACAGGATGCATAAGAAACTTAGTTTGTAGTTTCACAGTATTCACTTGATACAGTAAGGCTACCAAAGTGCTGTGTTAGCATTTGGGAAGTGAAAATTAGTTTAAGTAATATATAATCTCAGATTGAGTCTACTTCATGTTGGGCTAATAAATCCTATGGGTCCTCAAAGTTCAAGCACAGGCTTGAGACATCTGTTTTGCTGTTAAATTATTTTGCCTTTTCTCATATTAATTAGGTACAATTAACCCTTTAAAGAGCAAAATATAAACATAAGCCTTGACAAAGTGATGGTTTCACCTATACTGCCAATTGTGCCATTTCAGCAGAAAGCAACAGAAGCAGATTTGAACAGTCCTTAGCTAACTGGGGGGACAGTAGTCCTGGTTCAAGTCCTCATCTTTATTAATTTTGAGTGTTTTGTGGTAATAAGCTATCCTTGTTGCTGAACAAGATCTTGAGCTTGCATCTTCACACATTTCAGTCCATTTTAAAAAATCTTGATGTCCAAACAGGTTTGGTTGTATTCTAAGTGGTATTTTGACAGATTCCACTTTCAGCAGTGTGACTGAGTAGTATTTGCTTCTGTCTCTTACCAAAGAAAGATTTTAAACTATACAAACAACTGTGAAATGGAACTGCTGCCTTTCAGGCAGCTCTAAAAAACATGAATGTACACTTCCAGTTTGTCATATATGGTCTTTTAAAAGTGTAATTTTAAAAATGTGCATGCTTTTCACGTTCATTACTTAGTCCATTTGAACAAAGAGCTGTATCTCCAAATATCTACTGGAGCCAAATTGAAACTGCTTAATATCTGACAAAAAAATTAAAATAATCTCAGTACTCTTCAAAGTTCAGTATTTCTTAATGACTGAAAAACTATGGTGGATTTAAATTTCTTGTGATAAATTATAACATCTGTCACAGGTGGACTGGAACAGATTACCAAGCGGTACCTTTCTAACCATCTACAAAAGGAAATTAAAGGATAAGTTACATTCTTTTGTTCAGAACAGTATGTTAGCCTCCTCTTGGAGACTCCCTATGGCTTACAATTTTCATGACATGTTTTCAGCATGTTGAACTCAACTCAGCCAATATATTTATTTTAAGGCGCAATCTGCCTTAAAGACATTATAAATATTTCCTTTTTGATGATGTGAGATAGTCCATTCTAGCACAGAACTGCAAATAGTTGGATTTGAGGGTTCCTCTTAATTCTTCTACAAAATACTCCCATAATGTCAAAGCCGAATGAACATTGTCTCCTGTTTTAGAAAGTTTTAAAATACTTTCTCTGTGCTTTCAGAGGCAAACTCACAAAATGGATAGTGCTTAGAAAAATAAAGCAGTGAATAAAATCTCTGTGGTGTCTGCTTGCAAAAACAGGACTGTTGATTTTTCTCTTTTTTTACTCTGGAGGAAGACTCATTGAATATGAGAATAATTAATAAGCTACATCTGTTGAAACAAAAGATGCTGAATGTGTACCACATTAAAAAGCAAATTTTATTGGATAAGCCTGTAAGAGTCACCTGGGAGAGGCAGACAACTCTGGGTGGTGGGAGGTAGAACTGAGGTTTTCGTTAACCTTCCTTGATTTTTTCAAGAGCAGTGAGCTAAGTGGAATAAAGGTGAGGGAGTTTCCCCCCTTGGGGGTCATCTCCCACTGCTCAAGTGTGCAGTCTGACTGGAGAGACACACGCTGCCCTTCAGCTGTGACAACTGAAGATGAAAATCCTCTGTTTACAGGTCCAGAAGAAGAAAAAGTAAGTGCAACTTCTGATGAAGTTCGATCCACAAGATCTGACATTACCATTCCTGTAGTTTTCAGTTCCTTCTGTCCTCTCTGTTTATCAAATGACTTCCTGTTTGCCTTCTTATCCCTCAGAAACTTCAGCTTCCTGCCACTTTGTGTGAAGCACCGAGTGTTTAACTTGTCATCATACACATGCCCCATATATACACGTACACAGCAAACCTCAGCTCTGTCAGTATGCAGCTACAGAGAAGTGTATTAACCTCTAGGGAATCCAGAGGGGTTTTTTTACTAGGAAGTAACAAATATACACCACAAATACACGTTGCTGGGCATCTTTTGAATTGATATAGTAGCTGAAGTGGCTTTGGATAAACTAAGGAGCAAGCTAAATATCTGACAATGCACACTGCTACAGGCAGATGTCTCACTGAATTAGTTATCAAGACAGTGATAAGTGCTAAGCTGAATCTAAATTATTTCTCTAATTTACATTCCTTTTCTCCTTTCCCTATCCAGACCAGCTCTGGATGCCTGTTAGAGAGGGAAAACAACTCAGCACACACACACGTTCTGACTTTGCATTCTTCAAGATTTACCTGGACATAAAACTCTCACATATTTGTTTTGTGGAAGAAGTGTTTTTCAGTGACTAATGCTCATTATTTATTCTTTTGTGTGAAAAGCCTCAATCCTGTCGAGCTCAGGACAGGACAATTGTACCATGAACAAGGTTAAGGTCAGGAAGAAAGAATGGTATGCCGCTGCTCTTAAATAATTTATTACCTTCTTCAAAACCTTACCAAGATTCCTTTTGCATTTGTTAAAATTTATATTCCTGCTAAGTGCTTGAATACCACCCCTGCTCACAGGAACTGTAATCATTTAGTTACTTTTCTCCATCCATTGCTTTTTGGTATACATGTGTTCTGCTAGGCTGTCCAGCTGGAACCAGAGAAATTAAATCTGTGACACCAGCATTTTACATAGCTGGTTATATATTTTCTTCTTTGTGCTTATGACACCTCTTACGATTTCTACAAATGATGCAGTGTAGCAAGAATGAGCTTCCGTTGACTCAGTAGTAAAAGCTTCTAAATGTGGGTAAGTAATAAATACTTAGAAATTGCTGCCAATCTGATCTTTGCTTTGACACCCAGCACAGTATTTGTGTTATGCTGGCTTCTGAAACAACACATATAATGCTCAAGACTGTCATAAAGTAAGATACTGTATCTTATTTTACTGTTATCTGTAGGTCTTATTCTGAACTGACTCCATATTGCTAAGTTGCATATGAAAAAGCACTCTAGTGTCTTTCTTGTGAGATTTATGAAAACTACAGATTATAAGCAGTTCCTTACTTTCAAGATTATGATACGCTACAGCTGCTTTGCTTAATAACAGCACATGAAAACTAGTAACAAGACTCTAACACAATACGAACAGCCAAACTGACAACATTTGATGCATGAGTGCAGAAGACAGGTTAATTCAGTTAGCTACATTTGCTGACAGTTTTCAACTGCGTTAGTGTGTATGACAAAATAAAGAAGAATGCAGTTTATTTACTCAATTCCAAATACCAGAAACAGTAACTCTTTGTTGGTCGGAATTATAATCCACATTTTCTACTTTTTTCTTACATTTTTCCCCCAGACTCTGTATATAATAAAGATGTTAAAGCTAATTTCATAGGTTTGATCTTCTAAATGCTAAATGTTACAGAATACCTGCTCTAACTGGTTTCTATCAGTAAGTTACAGACTGACTGAAGTGCACATACCTTTATGTAGTCAATAAGATTCTGATATTCAATATAGTTGCCTCCTCCAACTACAAACACTATCGCCTAAAAGGCAACACACACATTATCAGAGCATGCATTCAAATTCTTAAAATTTCAGCAGAAAAATACCAAATCATCCCAATCACACGGTGGCCTAATAAGAACTGGAACAGAACCACTAACTTCCTACCTGAAGGAAGGTATTAAAAGAGTTTTGGTAGGATGTAAAACAGCAAGCTGAGGGTTTTAACACGTCACTATCTTCTATTAAGAAATACATGAAACATATGCAGTTTCAGCATGTTATTTATTTTGTATGGAGATGTCTCCATTGACCATAGGAACAGTTAAAATATTTTCATGGATGCTTAAGAATTCATTTGGCCCATAAATAAAAAACTTCTGTTTTAAAGGAATGCATTTTTTTCCCCTTCCCACTTATTACTGGTAATCTATAATACTGCAGGTAAAGACCATCAGTATTTTCTGGGCTATGTTTAAAAGAGAACAATTAAAGACTAGAAAAAGGAGACTCAGCAATTGTATTATTGGTGCTGACATTCACTATCCAAAATTGTTTGACTATACTATATGAATTTTATATAGACTTTATGTTACTACTGACATTTTTGCTATGACCTTCTGCTAGCCATATATATATATATATATTTATGATACCACATGGTATTTCTTTTGTTCTGGAGGGGAATTAGGACATTTTAGGAGAAACATGATACATCTGTATATTGCCAAGGCAAAGATTTTGCTTATGAAACTTGATAGTAAGATCAGCTAAGTTAAGACTTCTACTATTTGCAAATATTTATGTTGACAAATACTGAAAGTTACAGGCATTTGTATGAAAGGACAACATTCATTATTTTGCTCCTCTCCTTTAATAGCAGAAGCTGTTTAAAACAGTCATGTACATCAGTGGCCAACACTGCCTATTAAGGCTGAACAAAGGATTAAATCTAGAGAGCATTCTGAAGATCTGGTATAAAAATGGTGGCTTAAATTGCTCAGTACCCAATATTAGTAAATCCCTGCAATTCCCTCCAGAAGAGTCTTCTAGACATTTTATCTCCAATATTAGCTGATGCTTACATAGTCCTTTGAAGATGAAAAGGCTTCTTCAGAATAACAGCTAATTATAATTAATACTGGATATAATTAGATTAAGTGCTTTTTTTGCAAAGAAGACCTCTCATTTTCTTAATCATGATCATCAAAAATGACTGGTATTTCAGGATATATTTATTTTTAACACAGGAATATTGAAAAATAATTTCTGTGTGACTTACCTCCTGGAATGGGTTTTTATTTCTTGGAACTGAGCTATAAAAAGAAACACACAAAAATACAACTCAAATTTCATTACACCTTAATATAAATGTGCAAAATAAATATAATGTACACATCATGTTTACAGAATACCATATAATATTAGACAAAAGATATAAAATAGAATAATAATTGCCTTTCTGCATTCATTTGCCAAGTATTTAAATGATTTGTTATGGAGAATCATTCACTCTACACGACTGAATAAATGAATAAATAGGAGGTCTATTTTATCATTTTTAAGGTTGCTGTTTGATTCATAAGCTTTATGACAACAATTCTTCCAGAGTTTAAAAGCTCTAACTATAGTGCTGTTACCTAGGAGCAAATATAATGAGTAAAAAATGTCATTAGCACTAGCACGGTTCATGGCACTTAGAAATCCCGTCTCCTGGAACCTGAACTAAGTAAGACAGTCAGTTTGCAGTCCCTGCATATATGTATTTCGTGATACTTCAGAATCTCAAGAACTACTACAGGCATCAGGTATGTAGGATTAAAACGACTTAATGAGGAAAAGGTAAGTTACAGCTTGGGTTGTACAGACTCTTCCCCTCCATTTGAATACACAGACAGGTAGCAGGTAGAGGGGCGAAACATCTTTGCCTGCATCCCCTTGCACCTTTAGGAGGAAGGGGGAAGTGAAGAGCAAGCTGTGAAGGCTCGGTCTGCTCTCCTGCCCTTTGCTCACACAGTACCACTACCTTTCTGCCTTTTACTGCCCTGCAGCCCCAGGTAGGCTGATTAAAACATTGATTCCAACACACATTAAAAGCATTGCATTCCCCCCTTCAACTTATCTTTTCCCTTATTTCAAGCAGTTTTCTCTGAGTGACCAACAAAAATTGACTCAACACAGATTCCAGTGTATCAGAAAAACGGGTTTTAAAAGGGAATAGCTTTCTCTAATGTTCTGTCTGTCATGAACACTACAGATTCCCCATAAGTGGAACTTCCACGCATACATTTCGTGCCATCCTTTCTAGGGACACGGCCTGTTTATACTTGATGTAGGCTTTACACAAGATGTAAAGATACTGTTTTGCTAACACTGAAATACAGTAGTGCAGTCCTGATCTATTTAAAACATAATGGGTAGAAATGCCAGTGTTTCTTAAAATGGGAGTAGATTAGAAAATAAAATTAGTCAGTTTTCAATATAATTCCATTAATTATACTATATGATATTATTATTTTAAACTAGTAATACTTTGTCAAGCCAGCAAACCTATGTTTTTTATCATCTACATAAATATTTGAAAGGACAATTACACAAACCCCTATATGGCTATACTAGAGTTTTGCTGTCGTGCACAAATGTGATTTAAGGAATATAACTCACGTTTATCTACAAAATCCCAACCAGAAATTAAAAGCTTTTCCCTCTGATGACTATTATAGCTATGAAGAATGACATATTTATGAACTGCTGTAAGTGCATATATTTACATTGGTTAAAGCCACATAAGAACTACATGGAGTGGGTAAAAAAGCACATTTACATGAGAAAAACCCATTGGCTTTAGTGAAACAAATCTTTGCACTTTTGCACAAAATCCACCAAAAATACTATAAAAGCATCACAAAACAATGAAAGTTTCAATTAAAATAAAACATATAATACTGGCAATTTTCTTTTAAAATTTGCTAATCTTTGAAATTATATAATCTGTAATATTTTTCAATAAAACATATGTATTATCTGAAATTTATTTCCTATTACTTTCCACGTTTCAAGAACACATGAAACAGAGGCAGATTTTTCATGTAAATAACTAAAACCAAACCTGGACCTACTTTATCCACATTTGTCCTGTAATAAACTTCTGCAACTAAATGAGCTGACTGCACAGGTTCGACTCAAATTATTTTTAGAAGGCATATTAAAATTAAGTATCTTCTCTGTTTCTAGGATATTAGATTAGGTGAGATTATCAGCCACACTTATTGATCAAAGACATACAGCAAAAGATAAAAATTTATAAAATTCTAGTGTAATTCCTCTTCTTCTCTTTTACTGGCAAAAGAAACTATAGCCAAGTCTCTCTTCATATGCTCATGAACATAAAATGTGCACCTACCTATACAAAAGCAAATGCAGTTAATTTTTAATGATTTTTTTTCCAAACTTATTAACAAATTACTAAAGAAGGGTTGTATTCAAATCAAAATTGTAACTGTTTAAAAAGTGACAAATTTTGGTGCACTATCCAATGACTATTGAATTTAACAGTGAAAGCCCCAAAAGTTTCAAAGAAACCTAGCAGTACAACTATGAAAAATTCTAACATTTATTATTGCTACATATTATTTTTATACATTTCCATGACTGAACTGATGTACATGTTAGCAGCATGTTCAGTCACTGGAATAAAACATTTGTGTAAAAATGTATCTCGTTGATCCAAGTTCCCATTGTGAATTCCTTCAACACCAACTGTCCTGACTTAGAATTAATGATTAAAATTAATTACTTGTAGTGAGCAAGCAAAATAAAACCAGATTTCTTAAGTTAGCCTTTTCACAGGGTACAAGGAAAGAAGCAAAACTCATAGTAAACTCACCTGTCACTGCCTCGTAGCATCTTGGGGTCAAAATACCGGTAGTCATCTGTATCCTATTAAAAATGATATTTTTATCTCAAAAGGTTGGACTTTTGGCTTATGAATTTCTGCTTGTATCTATTACATTAAACATAGTTCAAACCACGATAATTTCCCATCACATCATTCAAAATTAATTGTGGTGTCCACCAATATTTGTAAAATTTGTACATAACTGAGTCAGTACAGAATAAACAACAGTGAGAAGCTATGAAGAAGCTATTGAGCTTTTTATTTCTGGTTCATCTAAAACTGACTATCACACACTTTCCAAAAAATACACTGGTTGCATAATAAATCCCAACAGCAAAGTGGTATGCAGAAAGAAAAATTAAGGTGTTACCAGCTTTCACATGGTTAGTTATAAATGCTAAAATTTTCCAGGTTACAGAGATCTGCTATTGATTTCATGTTATAAAACAAAACACTTCTGTGGCAATGAATGCTAAATGCAAGACAGATCAAAATCTGCTAGTTACGTAACTTATCCTTCTCATTTCATGATTTATGACTACTATTAAACCAAAATTAAGCTCTTGAAGAAGAAATGACTTCCATAAAAATCTGAAAAGTCTGACTGTCTAAAGTATGAAAAAAAAATAATTTCTTCACACAAAACACTGAGGCACTTCCAATATTTTTACTGGCAACAAGCAGGATTTTTGCCAATTATTATGGATGAAAACCAAAATTTCTTAGTAACTCCTTCTGACAACTACTTGGCTTTTTTCTGTTTCTATACTACATTTTCATCCAGGTACTGTGAAGTTTAATTTGTGGATAAACTCCATGCAGAACTACAGTTGATTTCACCTGAGTGCTTACATGCAAAAACCTCTGTGTTTTGATGATTCTGTAGAGCAGAAATAATACTTCTTGAGTGGTAGACAGATTATCTGCAGAATTTATTAGAGCTCACAAAGCATAACTACCTCTAATATTAAAAAATATTTAATATACATGTGGTGGTCACACAGAGAAAATAAATTTATTTAGGTACTTTTATGTAATTACATAAAACAACTCTCTTATCCTGAAGTTTGACTTTTAAAACAATTTAATTTAGATCTAATTTCACACTGAACCTCTGTAAAACGCTTTCATATGCTCCACTGGGAATTTCAACTACATTTGTAGTCTGCCAGCATTCATGATTTTGGCAGCTTCCTACAGAAAGTTGGTATAGTAACTGCAAAGTAATGAGAGAGCTGCAAATGGACACACATTGCTAGACGAAACCAGAGGTATTTGAGAGACCTTCACCCGGGATAAAGAGTTTGACTTTCTCTGTTTGTTAGCAGGAATTAGAGATCAATGCTAGAAGAAAAAACAGAGTTAAAAAACACATTACATTTACTACTGAATGTATTACTGCTGTGTTTTCACAGTGGGCTTGTGTAAGTAGACACACAAGAAGTGGTAAAGTACTAGAAATATGATAAGCTAGTTTGTATTTTTTTCACCCGGGATAAAGAGTTTGACTTTCTCTGTTTGTTAGCAGGAATTAGAGATCAATGCTAGAAGAAAAAACAGAGTTAAAAAACACATTACATTTACTACTGAATGTATTACTGCTGTGTTTTCACAGTGGGCTTGTGTAAGTAGACACACAAGAAGTGGTAAAGTACTAGAAATATGATAAGCTAGTTTGTATTTTTTGTAGTTTAAATACTCCTGCTGATTTTTTGGAGGGTGCATGGAAAGAAACTCTAACCGATTTCATTTGCTTTAAGAAATAGCTAGTCTGCCAGTAAAAACAACTGCATAGTAGCAGTTTCCTTACACACAACGGAATTAGTGACTTCCCTAAGCAATCCAAGAAGAAAAGGCATACTTTTCAAATTGTAAACTTAATTTTCAAGATTTCAAATTGAAACAGAAAAAGACCCATGGAAATGTCATTGACTTTCAGTCTGTATTTGTTTTTCTGCAGAATCTAACATGACTAGTTTGGATTAAGGAAACTCTCTGTTTTTAGAATTTTTCTTTGTATCGCATGAAAGGTAATCCTACAACATATCCTAAGCCTGAAAGATACCATATCCACTGAAAGGGATGGTATTAAGCAAAATACAGTTTCATCAACTGATATCACAAATAAGATGTACCTCACTTTTAACTCAATACAAATTTACACACTGTACTGACAGAGACTAAACACCTTTTTAAAGGTTTACTTATCAAAGATTGTCGTTATTCAATAACCAAAATTGTTGTCAATTTCATACCTATGAGTGAAAATTTGTGTATACTTGATAATAAGTGGGTTTTTTGTTGTGTTAGGAAGATTTAAGCTCTTAATTAATCTCTATTTAGTGACACCAAAACAAAGCAAGAATGTTAATAGATTTATGAATAGAGCATTCTTTTATAAAAACACAATCTCAAAAGCAATTGCTTAAAAACCTGCTTTGACCAATAAATATTATTTTAAAATATAAAACAAGTAATGGAATACTTTAAGGTCATCAAGGAAAGCTTCTGAATAAGTACCTCAAGAAAAAATGTAACTATAATTCAACAATCTAGACAAATTTAAAAAAATTACAGGATGCTATTATTGCCCATAAGAACTATTCTATCTGTTCCTGCTTCTGAAACCCTTGGAAAGCACAGGTGCAGACTTACTTGTCCTTGCTGGTAAGCTGTCCTTGTGAGACAAAAGAAACAGCAGGGACAAGCAACAGAGAGTGATTTACAGACAACCCTACAGAGTAAAGCATAAGGTATAATTCTAAACAGGTTTAAGATTTCAACTGACAATAATATTTGTGAATGTTTCTGGTACAAGTTGTATATTTCATATATTTGCTTTACTGTTGCATTTTATACCTAGAGTAACTTAAATGATTTATGTTTGTTGTAATAATTGTTTAACTTCTCAATAATCTGGTCTAATTTTGCATTACACTTTTTATCTCTTATGTACATTTCATACACAGATCACTGTGGTTAATAAGATCCAATGAACAATAGAGGAGTTTTGTTCTCTGTTGCAAAAAACCAAAAATCTGGAGCTTTTTTTTCCCCTGCCTTTGCACTTTGCCTGCAGTGCAACAGTTTTCTATTCTGGGCAATAGAAAAGGAGCCCAAACATCAGAAGATGAACAGAAGCCACAATGGTCTATTTCTACACATTGACCTTTTCCAGATACAATTTCACTTCTGTTGATAGTAGAGCAACTCTAATCATATTGCACAATGACTCTCTGGCTCGCTTCTGTTAGATGAAACTTATTTCAAAACTTGCTGTCAATTTTCCTGCAGGTTAGGAGAATCGCTCTTTACGGCTTTTCTGGTTTCCTAGGACTTGAAAAGCAGGACTCCCTGTTTTTGGCCATGAATATGAGTCTCTGACATGGCATCAAAACACGAAGCCGATGACTGATTGAAGGAAGCTAGTATTGTTTAGTAAAAAAATTTTCACCTACTTGTAAGTTATCTGTAGTTTTAATTTCAGCTTTCTGTGGTTAAGTGTTCTGAGTGACCTCTACTGGTTGACTAGATAAAGTTAGCCCTGCACATCTTTTCCAAGACTTGCAATTCACTAAGACTGAGAGTAGTGTCAATTCCTTTGTTAAGAGAAAGTAAATTATCTGCTAAGAATCATGACATATAGCATCTATGAAGTACAGTTTAAGAAAATGCAGAATTACTTGCATGTTGGTAATTTTTAGTTTTAGTTGTAAATTCTAGAAAATGCCTTGACTACCCTGCTAACACTTAAGCATTTCAAAAGTTTGTAGCATATAAATTTAAAATAGTCTAAGTAAATTTACACAGAGGCAAGGCAAAATGAGGACTTTTCTGACAAAAAACAACTCTGCTTGCAAATGGAATGAATGAATCAGTAGCAAAATATTTGCCTCTACATAGCAAGGTTTAAAGATGTGGGAAATAAAATTTCCTCTAATACTGTAACTGCTCAGTAATTACTTTACTTCTGAAATTGGGTTCCTTCAAAAAAATAAATCACCTTGAGGCAAAGAAAAGTTTAGCCCACAGCTTAACATAGAAATTTAGCATCAAAAGAAGCTCAGTATAGTAAAAGAGTAACAGAAGGTTGGAATAGGTAAAAACTCAAAAATATGAGTTCCAATGAGTCACAATAAATTGTCATTATTTAGAAACTATTAAATAGTTACGAAAATAGTTCTGTTCTTGAGATAGAGTAGATTGGATTTAACTGCATTATCATGAAAAAAAATTAGCCATAGCATATTACACATCACAGACTCAAGATTCCATGAGGTCCACCTCTCCATGTGAAGGCAGTTGTACTCACAGGGTTTGACTTCATCTCCATAAGGCTGTCCAAAATACGTGTGACTGGCAGATTCTGTAAAACATAATGTAAAATTACTGGAATGCTGAAATGATTACTAAGAACTATTCATGGGCATACTATTATTTATGGAACAGTTTACTGATCATTTGAAATACTACCTTAAACAGTTTTCCTCTTACATTTTGTAAAGGTTAAGCATATTTATCATCACCTTAGTTACCTTTCTGTACAAAAAAAGCAACATTTGAGGAGCATCTAGCTAGGGATGAACATAAAGTGCAAAAAAAAGTATGAAGATAGGAACAGAGCTGTATTTGGGTATTACCAATATATGCAGACATGATCACATACGAATGAAAAAGTACTTTGCAGTTAAGGAAAGCTACAAGTTATACAACTAGTGTCTTTTTTGTTGTTGTTTTATAAAGTTAAGTGACTATTTGAAAGTGGCCATGTCATTATAAACACACTTTGATTTTCACGCACATGACAAGATTATGGTTGCTGTACATTACTTATGTGGGAAAACAAAAAATGCTTCAATTGTAACGGAACAGAAAACTTACACTTTCAGCCTTTCAATCACTCTAGAATAGATGCATTTAATACATACTGTTCTAAGTAAAGACACAGAAGGGCTGGTTTTTTTGTTTATGAAGGTATTTGAGTATTTCACAGCTGCTCTTTTCTATAATGCTGAAATCAGTCTTAATTGCATGGACTGGAATCTATTTCCTTACAAAGAAGCATTCAAAGAAAATGTGAACACTTTTTTACTTCTCTGAAAACTAGAACTTACGAAGTAATAGATCAATCCATCAGCAGAGATTTATGTCTATTTTGTACTGTGCAATGCATTTTATTAATATGACAAAGGTACTGAAATTTGTTTTTCCAAATGTTCACAACAGCCATGTGATAGACTTCTTTATTGTTTTTTAAACTTACTTGTTGCTTCAGTACAAAGTTCTTCACTCCTTCCATTACAAACTGTGATCCTGTATTCATAACACGTGAAAACAGACTGAAAAAAACAAAATAAAGATGATGTGTAAGACCTTTTTTTAATTTGCATTCTTAAGCTTTATACTGACATCCAAGTCCCATTAAGGCTGATGGGCCTTAAGTACCAAGTCATTCAAATTGTCATAAAATATATTCTTCAAACCACATGGCAACCAAGTGTAGGGTAAAACACCTATAATCTAGCAGTTAGGTCTTCACCTATCAATAGGAGTCTTGAGTTCTAGTCTTTAATCCACTCAACAGGATTTGAGTGCTCCTTTCAAGCAGGTGTCCTCATCACCAGAGTTAACAGAGATGCTGAGTGTCTCCAACAAACCAACCAGCAATTTTTCCAACGCAAACAGCACTGGAATTCTCTCTAACCATACTGTGCTATGGATCCCTTATGTAGGTGACAGTGCATTTCTGAAAGTAAAGTTGGTAGTGAGGACTTAAATCCTTTCAAGCATGGGAAGACCCAAGTCCTGTATCCTGTATGGGATATATGCACCCTTAGCACAGTAATTTTCCTCTCATGTCTTGAAATAAATAATTACACCTTTCAACAAGCAAGACAGACACTCAGTCCTGGATATTCTAATGAAAGAGCAACATGTTCTTGCATCCCTGACAGTCTCCAAGCCCAGGACAGAACAAATTTTGAATACACAGGGCTGTTCTTATCTTCTGCCGTCAACTACTACATTGTTCTACGTAAAGGCTGCCATAGATCCAGTTCCTGGTGCTGAATTCTTCTCCTGTGAGAGTGCATTTAATGTGCAGGTGCAGATAGCACCATATTAGGATACTTCAGTATCTTAGATGTAGTCACAGATCCTTTTACTTTCTTCTCTGTAAGTCCTATGCACTTAAGGGAGATAAGTGCTTGCAACTGTAACTTAAAACTTTTACAAATAGGGAGATATTTTGTTCTATGCCTTGTATAGCACTGATCACACTTTCTGTACTACTAAAATAAGCTAGAAGAACCCAAAGGCATACAGAAAATTAAGCAATAGCTTACCCCAAAGGTTTAGGCGTACTGTTTCCATAGCTGGTTGGAGCTGAAGCCATCTTAGTGAAAGCCCTGTGAAAGCAAGGATAGAAGCCAAACAGTTATCTCATGGCACATACTGCTGTAGAATGTTCCACTCTAGTTATCGGAAAGTGAAAAAACTTCTGCTTCTCAAACTCTTTTAGGAACTAAGGATTTATTATATGTACCCCTCTGGTCTACAAACAAAATAGGAATTAGTTTTTATACTTAAAAGACAGACTTTGTTTTGATACCATGTAAAACCAGAATAACTGATAGGCAGCATGACCCTTTGGTATGAACCAAAATAACCTGGAGTCTTAACTGGCACAACTTTTCATTTCATTCAGTAAGTTGTTTCTGTCCTGGATCATTAAGGACACTATTACATGTCACGTTCAGTAGTGTTCTGGCATTACTGAAGTTTACTTTTAAAATAAGACTTCCATGCACGACAGTAAAAAAATATACCAGAATGAATGTTTTAAGATAATTTATGATGTATGAGAGGTAACACGTAATTGTTTGATAACTGTTCTGTTAACTACTCAGTTAGCCTCATATAGGAGAAAAAAAGAAATTACTTACTTCCATTGTTTTATGTAGCTCAAAGGGGCAAGATTACAGCCTGCATCCATCAATGCTTTTTTATACTGCTCCAAATCAACCTGAAATTACGAAGTGGAGCATTACATAAGGTTGAAACTACTCTTAACTCCCTTGATGCTGAAAGACAAAGTATCCCCATCTAAATATTAAATAAGCAGTGCAGAGTTATAGCATTAACCAAAATTATAAATAATTATGAGTGCTAATCCCATCTCCTAACCAGTATGAAAATATAACTTAAAATAAAATTTGCTATGAGCAGCTCCCATTAAACTTCACAGTATTTGTGGAATTAAAACCTGTGCACTTTCAGATATGTGAAAAGTGTCTTACATCAGCAAAAAAACCTGACAGAATGCTGATTTCTGCAGAATGTGAAAATACCAGATAGTAAATGAAGAGGACTTAATATACATTTATATACATTTCTATTTGCCTAATCAATTTTTACATCATATAATATTTCTACAGTATAAGACAATTTTCCTTGAAATTAATCATCCTAAGTTCGAAAGTAATATTAAGAAATTGCTTCCTGAATTATTCAGATACTGGCACAGGATGCATTTCTCCTTTACTCATCTACTTAGTCAACTGACCCAGTTTCTCTTGAATATGCAAGGATGGAGTGAATGGAGTCATATTAACATCTTGCTTCATCTATTTCTATTAAGCAATGGAACAGAATAATAGAAAGCATGACAAGATGCATCTTGCAGTAACTCCGATCTAAATATTTCAATATATAATATTCCTTCTTACTAATTATTCATATCCTTTGAAACGGCAGCTAAAGCTTTGTAATACTACAGAATTAAAGTTTTAATATTTCCTGGGTATTTCATACTTCTCCTTGAACAGAAGCAGAAATATCTATTCAGTGCTGACAGAAAAATTCTATGTGGTGGAATCTAGTGTTGGAAGCTGTAAAGAACATACATACCTCTGAAGGTGCCTGAGCTGAGCTTATGTAATAGATGAGAAATAAACGCATTTTGTCTTCTGGAGTTCCCGCTGCAGTAAAAAAAAATAAAGAATTAAAAACTAGAATTGTAACTGTGCTGTTACATTAACTGCCCTTCAGTAACCATATATATGTACACGCAGACCTTTAGTTATGACAATAATTGTCATCTATAATGATGGCCTGGTTCAGCATATAAAATGGCAGAAAAACATACAGTAATTTTGTTAAAAGTTGGATTAGATTCTTTCTAAAGGTATTATACTTTCCCCTTTTGCTTGTAGCAAATATTATTCTTCAAGTAACACACTAAATAAGCTATGTAGTGGAATTGTGACACACAGCTTGGTGTTCTCCGTGAACTTGCTGAGGGAGCACTAGACCCCACTGTCCATGTTGCTGACAAAGATGCAGAACAATATCAGTCCCAGCATTGACCCCTGAGGGACACCACTCGTCACTGGTCTCCACAAGGGTAATGAGCCATTGACCACAACTGCCTGTGTGTGACCATCCAGCCACTTCTTTATCCACCGAGTGGTCCACCCATCAAATCCATGTCTCTCCAATTTAGAGGCAAGGATGTCATGGGGACAATGTAAAACACCTTGCATTAGTCCAGGTAGATAATGGCAGTTGCTCTGCCCCTGTCCACCAATGTTGTAGCCACATCACAGAAAGTCACCAAATCTGTCAGGCATGTTTTCTCCTCTGTAAAGCCATGTTGGCTTTTGTCACATGACTTGTTGGAGAAAAACACTTCCCATTCTTGGGAAGCATTATCAACATGGCAATCAAAATTAATCTCTCCAGATCAAAACAATGATGTGGCCATTACTTAGAACATTACCTTTGTTTTTTCTAGATGAGAATCACTATTAGTAATGACTGTAGTTTCAAATAAAGATTTCAGAAGTGCAAGTTCTGAAAGTGAACATTTAAAATTAAAATTCATTGAAAAAGCTGGATACTTTTTGTACAATATTTTATAAAAATGCACTTGCTTGTACTTGTGGTTTGGTTTGGCTTGTTTGGTTTAGGTTTTTTTCCCCACTATGGAATGTGGATTATGTCAGCAGGAGATCATCTAAACTGATCCGCAACTTTTGTTTGTAAGTGAGCATATATTTAACTTGGCAGAACTTTAGAGTAAGTGGAGCCATAAAGAACATTTATGCCTGTACAATCTTTTCTGGAAAGTAGGTTTTACTAACCTTTATCAAATACCATTAAGTCAAAAGACCAAGAACTGTAGAAACTTTTATAATCTAAACCAAAAGCCAGCTTTCAAGGTAGACATCCATCTGGAGTTCACTTGGGTAAAAAAAGCACTTAAACATTCTAAATACACAATGTAACTGACTTTGGTTTCTGTAACTAACTTGGAAACTGGTTTTCTAGGATGTGACAAACAGCTATAAGACTCAGGTCAGTTGCCTGCAAATCGTTCACTATTTTGTTATGGGGTATGGTTGTGACAGTACATAGAGGGAGACTGCTAAATGTTCTGAAGAAAAGTTAACTTGGTAAACCTAGAACAGATCAATTTTATTTTCCACTCAAAAACCTGCAGGCAGCCTTAGGGCTACTGATTAATAACTAGAGCAAAGCAAACCCCGAAGCTCCCATTTTATTACTATCCAGGATACAATAATACCCACTGAACCATGAGGTAGCTAATAGCCCTGAGTGGTAGATTAGCACAACACAGTAAGAAATGGGAGGTTGAAGCCTGAAGCTGTTAAGGGGTCATGTCTAAGTGCTCTCACAAAGAGAGCAATGATATCTGCAGATATCATTGCCCACAGGACAGGTATCCCCACAGATAATGCAAAGAAGTAGTTCACCACTGGAAACACTGGAAGACTTGATGTATTCTTCCTTCAGAATTTTTTCTGCTGGTATTTCTCAGTGAATCACACAATAGGCAACTGGACAGTTTTACAAGACTGTGCCCAGAAATAATCACTGTGATTTAGTTTAAATCCTTTTGTCATATAAACTTATCTTAAACCTAGACAACACACATAAAATGCTAATGCACCACTGTGAAAACCTGAATACTTAGCTTATGAAGAAAACCTCTAGCATGTAAATCTAATCTTTCTCTTGCATAAAACACAGGAACCTTGCTATTGGGAATGTTGGTATGATACATCAGGCATGGAAAACAATTTGCTTTATACTGCAATCTAAAAAGCCATAAAAAATGTGGATTCAGGTAAAAAAGTAATTAATCGGGTAGAAAATACAAGCAAGCATAATAATTTCTGTTTTCATATCTAAGTTAATGCAAACATAAAAGCTGAAATCAAAATAGTACAGGAAAAGTTAATTCTGAACATGGAAAAGGAGTAGTTTGCATTGATGCCTAATAAAAGTATATATAATACATATTCTTATTAGCTCCATATTAAAAATTAATGTATGTGCTGAATTACACTGATGCTTGACATTAGATTTTCTGAAAGTTTGTTAGTTTCTATACTTGATCCAATATGAGATCTGTAAAATTTTAGTTTGGATTTCTACCAACTATGCACTATTTCTTTTACTGTCTTTTGATTATATAGCACAGACATTAATAAAAGATTTTTTAAAAGTCAGCAGGATGTATATATACTCTATTTCTATAAACATGAATCATTATAGAAACTCCAAGTCCAGTATGTAGCTAGAAGACTGCATGCATAAGCATGCAGTAACAAAACATTTTCTTATAGACCATACTGGGAAAAGAGCAAGAACCCTGGACCTCTAAATGCTTGATGTTTGCCAATATACTGGCCAATATGCAGACAAGTCAGAGAACATAACTTAAGTTTTACAATCTCTCTCTGCAGGTTATTTTGTTCCAGCCAACTGGTATCAGAAGATAGTGAAATCCATCAGAAGGTTAAGACATTCTTCAGGTTTGATAGATTGAAATGAGAGTTGATGTGATGATACTACAAAAAGTTGAGAACCCATTTGGGTCTCAGCCTTTCACAGAAAGACCCCTAGTGACTCTTGATAATAGAGAACCTGAGTATCCCCCAGTGTGCAACACTCTGTTATGTATGAACTGTATATGAAACAGAAGCTGGGATGCATTGCTCTTCGATTATGAAAACAGACATGCCACAGCTGGGTCAATGCATGCAAAACTTCAGATGAGTCTCAGTGAACTGGCCAATTTATGTCTTGCTTCCCTTCCCTCCATCTCTGCCCATTCATCTCTTTCCTCACACAAGCACGAGCTACCTCCATTAAGCCCCTTGAGCTAACGAAAAGTTGCTAATATTTTGGATATTACTCAACTGACATACTCAACTCTCTACACTGCTACTGAAGATCAGTCAAAAGCTGTTTTCTTTACAAGTCTTGCATAAGTTGCACATAAGCTCTTTACCAACCCTGAAGTCCAAGCACGTACAAATTTATTGTGTATCTTAACAAATTTTATACCAAGTTCAGATTTAAAGTACTCACCATCCGGGTCAGAAATCATGTCCAGAAGAGATTTATCCAGAGTGGATTTGCTCATTATTTTTTCCTCATATTCAAAATACACATCCAGCTTTCGACTCTGTTTAAGAGTAAGTGTTAGGGTTAATATCTTAACACTGTGAAAGAATATTTATTTCCTCTTTAAAAAGGTATGTAGTTTTAGTTATCAAGACTGGTTATAAACTTTAATTTTTTAATAAATTATCAATAAAAATAACTAATCCTTGCATTATAACATACTTCTATTAACACTTAGAAAGTTGATGTGTATTTAATTATCATATTAAAAGTGAAAATGCAAGTTAAGCAAGGGATGTCTGACATGAATACTGAACTGGAAGAGAAGCTTTGTTTTCAACTATGGTTTTGCCATAGCTGAAAACTACATGCCATCATACATAGTGCTGTGTTGTAAAAGGAAAAAATAATGGTCAAATGAATATTATGTCAGTTTTATGCTGAACCTCAGGTCTCCCAGTCAACAAGACAATTATTCAATGCAGACGAATGTGGGAAATTCCTTTATACATTAAGGCATCATCCCAGAGAAAAGTTGGCAACTGCCAACTTGGGCTGGTACTGAAATAGTAACTCAGATCAAAGGCTTGCAGCAATTAATTCACACCAAAGATGGAGAAGTTTATAATTAGATTATCTTGCTAACACTGGAAAAGAAGTCTCTCATTACACAGTGACACATATAGATCTTGTGAAAATCCTTTTTTAAGGAGCGACAAAATTACCTAGGAGAAAACTTTATGGAAGACATCACATGGCCATGCAACTAATGACTGCATTGCAGCACATACGCACAAACAGCCAAGCTTGCACCATACGTGGACTTCAAATCCAAAATCAGAATGCAGTCCAAAACATATTTTAAAAAGTTTTATTACAATGCAGATCACTATGTGTGCTTGAACATCAACATGTAGCACCACAACAAATATTACAACCACTCAGTTTACAAAACCTTAATAACTAAATCCTGGTGTTTGGACACATTCTCCTATGTACTGGCTAAAAAGGAGACTGGTAGAGTGGATCTCCATCACGCTGCTTTGGAAGTGTTTCAGCTCCACATCATACCCATTGAGAGACTGAAATGACATTGCCAGAGTAAGGCAAGAGTCACCTATGCTTTTCTTGGGTTAAGTGATTCAGGAAATTTCGCCCAATAGTGCCAAAGCGTGAGAAACTGCTATGGCACCTTCTACCCAGTACAGCGGCTGCTGTAACAACAGCAACATAAAAACTTCAGAAGTCTTGTTTCCACATGTCTCCAAATTCCACTAAAATTATTCCCGAGATCACAAAATAGTTATTTCACCACCCCTCAAAAAAAAAAAAGGTAGTTCTCTAGCCTCAGGATATTACAATATTTGACCTTCTGAGTACTGTAAGTTCATCAAAAAAAGAGCTGGAGAGGAGAATTGAAAATAAAAGAGAAGATGTAAGTCACAAGAATGCTTTTATATTCAAAGCATTTGGCGATCAGCTTTTGATACAGGTAGCCATGCAATACCGTTCACTCATTGTTTACTGAACTCCTTGAGAAGAGCAGTTATATGCAAAGCAGCAACTTAATTTATAGACTTTGTGAAACCTTGTAATTAGGAGTTTATAAATTACCGTGAAGAGTGCTCAAAAGGTTGACACTTTGCAACTTTTAGGGGCAGAAGAACATCTTTTCTTGATTGTCATAGTAACTGTGACTACACAGAAGGTGCATGAAGTGGAAAAAACCCAAACAAGCTAGAGCTTCTTTCAAGCTATATTTACCCTGAGCTCATTTTGGAAGAGCAGTCACAGCCAAATTTTTGTGGTTACCCTACTACAAAACCTTGGATTAATCCTGTAGTTAGCCAAAGTTAATGTGATTATCAGTGGTTAAGTTACACTAGTTTAAAATCTGAATAGTACTAAACTACTAGCCCTTTTCCAAGTCAGATGCAATTTGCTATCTGGCACATCAGACATGTTCTGAGATGTCAGTTCTACAGCATCTTGGAGACTATCAGCATTATAGTTTCCTAAAATCTCTCTAGAGAGGTAAAGCAGTTGCAAAGAAATGACTACAATTTTTCTAGCCTTTCCAGTACATTACTTGCTTTTTGTGTTTTTACTACATTTTTATCTCCTTACATGAAACTAAATTCAATGTTTGTAAGTCTAAAATATTTTTCCCAAAAGGCATCCAATAAATGAAAGATTGTCTTGAAATGTGGAAACTTAAATCTTATTAAGATAAATATATTATTGTTGAATTTGGCAATGCCCATATTATCTTAGCTAGTGATCTGTTTAAGACAAATTTATATATAATTTATGGCATGTAAAAATGTACAACACTAATTCTATTTGTTAACAGATCAACTTTCACCAAAAATTATGTAATTCAAATACAAATTACTTTCAATTGTACGAACAGATTCACAATTGTTAATTTACTTGGAGCACAACCTAGGTAAAATTCTCAGGCATGTGCAAATTTATGACTGTTTGACTAAGACAGTCGAACAGAACAGATTAACAGCAGCAAAGAAAATTCACTGGTTGTATATATGAGCTATACTTTGAGCCTAAATGCAAAATATTAATGGTACAAGTACACTCATTCACTCTCTTCAAAGATTTTGCACAATTACTTTTTCAGTGTGAACTTAGCGCTTTTTGGGGAAAAAACCTCAAACTGAAATCTTCAGGTACAAACATTTTTTTCTATTCACAATAGGGACATCAGAGGTAAGCAGCAATGTAAAATTTTGGAGACTCTTTTTGATGTGATGAACTAAAGACATGGATCAGTAATATAAGTCCATTCATCTGCTTCGTCACTAGATAACTAAATTAAAGTTATTAGCAAATATGCTAATTAGTGCATACTTTTCTTATGCTGGTTTGCTAGGAATTAGGTGGACACCTAATCAAATTTCATATGGCTTACTGAATAGCCTTAAACACTCTTAGTTACCTTTTGATAGATATCCCAGATATGCCACATGAATGAGACAGTTACTTCCCAAAGAGCCAACTTGTCTGAGAAGTGCAGATAGGAAGCAGATGTCCCATTTAAGTGCAATTTTGCTCACTCAATGGCAAACTCACAGACATGCCAAGAGGAAAAGCTGGGGAATAGGAGCTAAACAATCCTGTAGATTCAATACATAAACACAGCAAAGAAGAGGTTCTTATGGGTGCCAAACTGGCAAGCAAGGTGAAGAAAAACGATAATAAAATAAAGACGCATTTACATTTACAGTTACTGCTTTTCTGCTTCCTGCTCTTGATTTCCTAGTATGACATCTTGTTTCATACCAGCCTCATTCAGGAGATCTTTCTGGCTGCCATTTCAGAGACAGGATCTGTATTGCAGTTGAAGTGCCACACTTTGGTTTGCTTTTTTTTAAAATGCATTTGTAAAAGCTTTCAACTTAGCATCTTTAGAAACAGGCTGTTTGCAAGCCAAAACTTATTTTAGGGAAAAATTACCGAAGTGCATGGGAAAGTCTACTTGAGCACTATACTCCAAAATGAACACAATATTTCTTCTTTTTTTAAGCAAAAAAGTAGAAGTAGCACCCATTGAAATCTCTTAGAGGGTCATTTTTGTAAAGATTTGTTGGAAACTCTCCTATCTCCTTAACAATACAAAAGTCCTTCATTTTACGGGAGAGAGAGAACATGCAGGAGAAGCGAGAACAAATTTTCTAAGAATTTCTCAAAGTTGCTGACAGAAAACAACCAGAAATAACAGCCCCCAAAATGAGTAAGGCTGGTCAGGTAATTATAGTGTGCTCCTATCAAGAGGAAGAGAAAGTCTCGAAGGCGGCTGGAAGTCACAGCCAGTTCCCTCTCACTGAACTGCACAGAATGATGATGGAAAGGTCACTGTAACTAAACACAGAAAAGGCTGTTTTTACTGGAAGGTGAGTGAATTCTCAGTTCTGAACTACAGAAAGCCAGCCTGGATCACTGTGACATACATATTTCACAAACCCATACCATTTCCGTTTACATGGTATAAGACAAAAATGGAACCTAATTTCAAACAGAGATAGTGGAATTCCTTTACAAAATGTGAGTTTGATAATTTGAATTGTTATAAGAATATATAAATAAGAATAAATAAGAAAATTAAATAATAAGTAAATAAGTAAGAAAAAATTATAGGAATAAAAAAAAAACCCTAAACCAAACAAGTGCAAGTAATTTAAGATAGATAATAATTCACACAAAAATCTTCCACTTAAATTCACATGTATGAAATTCTGGCAAGATGTTATTGAATCTATCCCCTCTTCAACCCATCATTTTAGAAAAGTATACATACACACCTTTTTATATGTCATGATTTAACATACTTCAGTAATCCTAGGATTTTTATTAGAATGACACACAAATATAAGCATTACTTGAAATTCTAAAGCAGCTAGATGGATACTCATAATTCTAGCCCTAAATCTATTATCAGCTGGGTCCAGTCTTTCAGTCATCAGCTCCAGCAGACAAAATGCAATCAATGCAAAACAAGGATGCATTCGTTCTAAGCACTGATAATAAAGACTTGATGGTTCACTTCATGAAAAAAAGTGATGCATACTTTCCATTACTTTACTGAACACTTAGATAAGCCAGAAAACTGACAGGACCCCTAAGTATGTGATTAATTTCTGTTTTCCTCTTGCTGTGTCTTAGAAAATGATCCAACAGAATGTGGAAAGCAGCTGCAGTCTGACCATTAAAATGTGATCACAAGAAAAATTAAATTCACTTAGTGTGTCTCAAGCAGGTCTTGTGGCACTTGCACTGATCCTCATATATGTAGTGAAGAAAAATGCTCAAATATTTAATATAGTAAAAAAACATAATGGACAATGCAAACAGTCCATTTTAAAATATGAATACACTTCCAGACTATTTCAAAAGTGAAAACATAGTATCCTGAAGAACAGCATGCTGCCTCACTAGCTCCTCATGACCTTGGCACTTGCAAAAAAAATTCTCTTATCCTAATCTGGTTTAATTATTTAACGGTATATAAAACCTATTACCCACAGCCTCAAGGTGCCATCAAAATCTCTTTTAAAAGTACTAGCTGAGCCCCTGACCTTTCTGAGAGTAATTTTGAGGAATCCATTAGGTAGTATAACATCCTGCAAGTTAAAATTCCAGAGCTCAAGATAGAAAGATACGTTTTCTACCACTGGATGGAGAAAAGAGAGGAGAGAATGGTCAGAAGAAAGCAGCTGGAACAAACTTTACATTCACTCTGACAAAAGGCTTTAGTCTAGGCAAAGTTCAAAAGAAAAACCACGTGCTTCTGTGTTAGTTTAAGATAGTTTCCTCAACATCTGAAGTGATGCTTTCTAAATCAAAAGAAAAGATGATAGAGATGCACATCTAATCAATATAATGAAGAAACCACATGGTCATTTGTGCCACAATCTTCTTTGACAGCTACACAATAAGCAGTACCACAATTAAGAATCATGGAGAAATGGATCACCACTCCCAGTGAACCCTCTTATAGCAGGCTCTCTGTCAGAGGAGCAAGCCAATGGGCTAGTTGAGTGCTATGGCACTCTATAGAGGGACCCTAACCTTAACCCTAACCCTAACCCTAACCTAAAGGTGTAATTCCTTGCACCTTTAGGTAACTGACAAGTGTGTTGCTGTCACCTAATGGAGAATGAACTAGTGCATCTGACTCCAGTCCATTGCCAATAGGACACTTGCAATCAAAACTGATGTTACTGTCATTCTACATCTTGCTCTGAAACCTGGTTCCCATCCAACAAATAATCTATAAAATAGTACTGGTGTAGGCCTTCCATTACCGTGTCAGTTTCTTTCTTCAAAAAGTGAATTTACACATAAGGCATCAAAATATCGACATTGTTGACTTCTATTTTTTCAGTGGTATCAATGTATGGCTTTTAAATAGTCAGATATGAAAATGGACATTCCTAATACTGCAAAAGCATATAAACTAGTCTCTACACTAATGAGCTAAACATAGAGACACACTTATATTTCTTACCCAACTTCATAAATTAATTTATTAATGAAATTTCAGAATGAATCCTTTGTTCATATATAGTACTTTGAAAAATTCAATACCAATAATAACTGAGGACAGATCTTATGCCCTTTACAAATGCTAAAGCTAGCTTCAAAACACATTGCCTTCCATGAGTTATAAATAACTTGGGATAAAATTTTAGAGTTATTTTCAGTGAGACTTGGTGCTTGAACCACTTTCCAAAACAGAATTTCAATGTTTCTGAAAGCCTCATCTATAATTTCTGTTCTCATACTGTGAAAACAGATTAATTTTCCAAGTTATCCTAGCAGTAACCATGGTTTTCACTTGATACTAAACCATCTGCAAGTTCTCTGACACAAGAGCAGCAGACTTAAACTGGAAAGAGGACAAGCATCTGTCTGAAGTGCTTAAATTATGCACAACACGTTTAACACAGACCCTGCTGGAAAGACCACTTCAGTAACTTGCATCATTATTGCCACTCCTCTGGGTACCATTTTTGATGAGGAGCAGTCCTTCTGATAAACACATACAGAACAGAAAATTGCTTAGACTGAAGTCATGGCTTCCCACGACACACCTCTAAAATAAATGAAACACTTCCACCATAATTTTATTTTAGAAAGACTTCGACCTGCAAGAATAGTTGTAGCCACCATTAAAAGAAACGGAGAGCATACTAGTAAATTCAGCTAAGGAAAATATTTGTATGTTTTCTTTGTTTTCCATGCAGAGGCATTCAAAATTCATTTTCTCTCATCATTCAACTCTAGGTACACAGTGATTACTGAAAAGGTCACACAATGGAGAAGGATCACTTTCTCATCCGCACCAGCTCAAATATATTCCTCCAGGTAAGGAGCACTACTGATAGAAAACTGAAGTTGGAGAGCAATCATACCTTTATGTGCTCCAAAACCGCTGTTGCAACATTTGTATGAAGATCAATGAGCCTCTTCTTCTCCAGAAGTTCTGGAAGAGAGCTGAAGAGATTAAATACAAACTAACCTGCTGATTTGCACTGTTAGCTGAATTGTGCATTGCATGGAGTAGGCACACAAATATTTGCAGACTCATAGAACAGTCTGAGTTGGAAGGGACCTTTAAAGACTATTAAAATCGAAAATTATAGAATAGGATTGCAACTAAAAAATTATAAAGTATTGATGCAATGATTCTCATAACCATAACAGAATAACATAAGGACACCAGTCACATGTAATGCAGTAAACCAGGTTTTTACCTTGACTAGCAAAAGTATACATACTGTGGGTAACTCAATATTCCTATTGAAAGTCTGTGATCAACAAGTGCCCTGCTTACCTAAACAAACAATCTACTCTAATTATGGCTTTTGTAATCAAAATTTATTCATTTCTGATACATATAAAAGTGTCACTATCTGCCAAATAACATGTGCCAAAGAATATAAAAT
>NW_008664147.1:0-21356 GCF_000695815.1 Acanthisitta chloris | reverse complement strand
TATCTGTCAAATATATACCAAACATCTGGATGTCCCAGAATTTGTGACACATGCTTCTACATGGAACAAAATTCTCTGTGCAGGATTTGTATTCAGGTCTTTTGTTTTTTGAAATGGGAAACTGAATGGTTGAGTTTACTTTGCTGAAAATTGTTACTCAGGGTGTTATGATCTACATGATTTTCACAGCTGGCACTTGGGAATCACACTTACAAAAGACTGCTCAGGATCTACATACTTTCACATCCAAAAAGCACCCTGGACAGCCACGGTTCTACTGTTTAATAATAAGCAGATGATCAGGCACTTAATGACATTGACAGCATATCCTGAAGAACCACGTATCCATACTTCCCTCCCTTATTTAGAAAATCATAAAATCAATGTTACCTAAGATGATTGGCCATTCATGACCTTACAGGTGGAAGGTGACTAGCACTGCCTTTGTAAAGGACTGCATTTAAAAAAAAAATTAATCAAAAAAACAGGTCCTCTCTGTTAGAACCTCTGATTTCAAATTGCTAATAGATATTCCAAACTGATCTAGAAGTTGTAAAGCCCAAGACTTAAACTACGTTTTGCTGTTTTGTTGCTCATCATCTGCTAGCAAGAAAAAGATAACCTTCAAACAATGGACAATAGAACAGCAAAGCCTAGTTTAATTTGTCCAGCAGAAACATGCCTAAATGGAAGATTTTAATGGTATCGGGACTTCTCAGCATAATTCTAAAGATCAGAGCCAAAGCCAATGTCTTAACCTGAAAACTAGTATCTTGAATAGTACAAAACTTTAAAGGTGGAACTTGGAAATATCTGCTTGCTTTTTTTGAAACCTGTCTGATCCATCACACATCCTTTGTAATTCTAATCGATTTCTAATTAGGACATAGCATACAGAACAACTTTTGAAACTCACTGAGACAACTAACTAATGCAAGCATGCTGGATTTCACAGGACACTGGGCATACTGCTCTATCTATCCTCTATAATTCATCTACTATTGTTTCTTCTTCCTTCTGATTGGGTCTTAGTGAAAGGCAGCAAACTAAACATCTTCCTTCTCCAAGGCATCAGTGGAATGAACAACAAATTTACAATGAGAAACAAGTCTAAATCTCAGACTTTCAGAGTCATCCATGGTGGTTAGGTCTCTAAATGCAGGACAGTAAATTTCTCATGCAGATTTCTTAATGACTATAAACTTGCCAATAGATGTTACATCAGCTACATGAATCATAGAATGTTAAGGGTTTGGAATGGAACTTGAAGATCATCGAGTCCCAACCCCCCTTGCCATGGGCAGGGACACCTCTCACTAGACCATGTTGCTCTAGGCCTTATCCAACCTGTCTTTGAACACTGCCAGGGCTGGCACATCTGTATATGTCCTTGGATTTCTTGGCTGTGAGCACACACTGCTGGCTCATGTTAAGCTTTTCATCAACCATCACCCGCAACCAAAATGTTATTAATTACTGGGCAAAGCAAGCAACACTTCAGCAAGTGGATTTCACTAACAATGTTTAGAATGACAGAATGCAGAGGTTGTTGGTTTTTTTTGGTGGAAGAGTGCAAGTAAATATATGACGCACTTAACTTAATCAGCTTTGCTGAGGAAACACTCCATGTGTAGAGAGGTCACAACACATGCTGTGAAAGTTACATATGCAAGCACTTTACTTGGACATTGCATTTAACTTTACCAGAATTATAAAGCATTTAAACTATATTATTGAGCTGAATAGACTACTTTTAAAGCTATTTATTTCAAAGGATATTAGAAGTGAAATGACAGAAAAAATTAGTAATGGTTCCCAATTAATTAAACAATAATGATTATTGATACTTACCTGACAGCTGAAGTCAGCTTAGCTGTATTATCTGAAAGCATACTTATTGCTCCTTCATCCTCCCCTTCTATACCCTGGGTTTTGTTGAAAGATTTGGAAAGAGGAATAATAATAGTCATAATAAATATAAATATCAAACATGCAAATACTATCAGTACATTTAGAATCTATTTTCTCATAATGGTATTAATGTCTGAGTTGCATTTTTCAGTTATTATGGACGTTATATAACTGTAGTACAAATAAATGCAAGGAACTGAACCTTCTCATGAAATATGGTACTTCTAGTCCTACTTATAAGATTGTATTAGGCCTAAAATTCAGCATGTGCTGGTAATTTTTGTGTGTGGGATGGCAGGTTGGGCTAAGCATCTTTACAAGCCCTATTATGCTTTACATAAAGCACATATAGGCAATAAAACTTACCATGATACTTTTAAGTCTTTTGACTTCATCTTCTTGGGCTCTGTAGGATTCCAGTTCTTGCTGAACAGACTCGGCAACCTCTGGAAAAGGACTAATGCAATACTCCACATTAGGCTCAGTTAAATCAACAAATTGAAACACTAGATCCAGACCATGAAAACTTTTTCAGAAATAACAATACACAAATCACACAGCAGTATCAAATCAGTGAAAATAATGACACCTCACTGTAGTTTACTTAAACTTTCTAAGATATATTTGTTCACTGTTTTCAATAGTTTTATGTAATTTTGGTAAGAATGGTTTTGGGCTAATAGACAATCAGTCGCTCCGCCAAGTTGCTCTATCACTTTTCGCCTCAGGAGGACAGGGTGGGGAGAAAATAAGATGCAAAAATACCTCCAACTAATGGGTTAAGACACAGGCAGTTGAAAAATGCAAAGGCTGTGTGTGAAAGCAAATGAAAATGAAAGATTTTATTCTCCACTTCCCACTAGCAGGTGATGTCTGTCCACTTCCCAGGAAGTGGAGTGATTGCTCCAGCTGAAAGACACTGTAAAAAAATTGAATGCTCCTCCCTTCTCCCTCCTTTCTCTTGGCTTTCATTGCTGAGTGGATGCCATATGGTATGGAATATCTATTCGGTCAGTTTGGGTCAGCCGTCCTGGCTATGTCCCGTCCCAAGATTTTCCTGACCCCCAGCCTGCTGCTGAGGGGGAATGTTGGAGAGACAGTGCTGATGCTGTGCCAACACTGCTCAGCAGTAGCCAAAATCCTGGTATATTACCAACACCTTTCTAGCTACCAGTGCAGAGCACAGCACTGTAAGGGCTGCTGTGGGGAAAATTAACTCCATCTCAGCCAGACCCAATGCACCTCAAAAACCCCAAAACAGACTTACAAAGTATTTTCAAATAAGCTAAAAATAGAATTACCATAATATGAACTTGGAATTTATGCTGAGCAAATTAATATAAACCATGTACCTACACAGCTTACCTGCCCTTATGCTTTTGCCAGAATTTGTCAGATGCAGTTAAATCATAGGACTTCTTATTTTTTTTCTTAGGTCTAGCACCTGCTGGAGAACTTTCCATTCCTGTTGATTCTTCCAAATTAACTCTATTCAAGTGGAAATCCTAAAATAAAGACGAATCTTATGTCAATATTTGGCAGTTTCGAATTATTTAATCAGTCGTTTATACTCAACCAAATATCTTCGAGAATATTTTTTTAAAAAATATTAATACAGCTATTTATTAGAACTTCCTAAGAGGGCAGGAAACCATTTACTAGCTAGTAATAACAACTAGATAATAGCAACAGCAATATAAGAACTCCAAAATTACTCACAGTTACTGAAAAAACATCAAAGCAACATATGTTAAGCAAAGACTTTTGACTGTCTCATATGCAAGCATTCTTCTGACACTGACCTTTACACACTGTTTTCTGCACAGAAAGTAAGTTATTTAGCAAAAATTGTTCTCTAAGAACTAACTAAAACTTCAAAGTATGAAAGTCTATGTGTTGCAGACAAAGTTCACAAGACGACAACAAATGTATCAAGGCTGCGAAGAAGCTCATGACATGAGCAACAGGATTTTTCACTGTGATGACTGTTTAGCTACACCTTCACAGCTCTTTCCCAAATTTTTTTAAACAATAGTGAAAGAGTGACTGCCTGATAAAGCAAAAGTTTGCAACAAAGATGTTATTTCTCCACATAGCTTTTCTTCTTCCACAGATGCATGAACATAGAAACTACCTCACTTTGCTAGAGGACACAGTATTATGTCACCACACTGCTCCCTGTAGGTCTCGTTCTTTGCCCATTAATTTTGCCAAAGACAGCTCTGCATTTTCTCCAGCATACACATTCCCTCTGGTTTTCAACAAAGATTATTAACAAGTACTCCACTTGCTGACTTTATTCCAGCCCTTTTCAAGAACATTTAAAATTTCAAAGGTGCTCTTTGCTTGGCAAATAATGATAGAGAGTAAAATCTTCAACTATACAGAATCTGTCATGAACCTTTTAGAACAGATATTTTTTCTGGAAACAAAACTCCACTTTATTATGTTCATTAAAGTATACAGAACTAGATCACTGTAACTGAAACTGTCAAATAATATTTTAAAATGTTTCTAGTTATCCCTTGGCAGGGACTTAAAATTAAATGCTAGAAACGGTTCATGCCAGAATAGAAACAAAATCAAGTAGCTACTCATAGGAAACTTATGTAGTCAACGAGCACGAACCTCATCTTACAAGATGTGTTTATTGTTTCAGCAAAAAAAAAGAGTCCTTTTCAAGTACATATATTCAACAAAAACGTGAAAGGAAAAAAATAATTTGACTGCAAATTTAGATGCAATTTTTAACGGAGATCTATGTTTTGGCTTGATTGAACTCACCAGTGACCTGAGTTTCCAAGTTAGTTTTGGCATTTACAAGGAGTTTTCCTAAAATTATTTTTATTGATTAGTGTTCCTCATTTCACCCCCCCCATTTCTATCCATGCCTCCCATTTTTTCAGTATCCACTCCTGCAAGGTTTTTTATTTAGAAATAGAAATCTCTTCACATAAGCCTGTTTATGTGTAGAAACACCATGGTTATAATCTAAATGCATGCAGCACTCAACTGCATCCTGGATTAGCATATAGTTGGATGCCGCACAGATTCACTGGACTATCGTAACTGAGATCTTAAATGAAAAACAATTGGTTTGAAAACAGAGTTTACATAATCAACATCTTGGTAACAATTTCGTAGTTACAATTTATGGCCTCTTAACCTACTGAGGTTATCTCAAAATACTATGCTCAGTACATGGAGAATCTGGTATGCTTGCCTTTAAGGTAACTTGACTGGTTCTGAAATTAAACTTTTGCCCTTGCCACGGAATCACAGACCACTTGGTTGCAATTTCACTAAACATAATCCTATCAACTCAGTCAAAAATAAGGTACAACACTTAACAAGTTGTTCCTGAGAAACTACTGAAGCCTGATGCAGCACAGATAAATATCTACTCTGCTGTATTTGTAGCACCAGTTGTCCCCAGCTTCCGGTACATCTTTGATCCCTCTGCATCTTGATGCACCAAAGTCCTACCCCAAGACATCCCTGAGGCCACCCAACACTATCTTCTCTACATGGCTGATGAGCTGAAGCCAAGTGCATGGAGCTTTGCGTGGATTTACTATTGAGCAAGTGAGCATTTGCTGATGAAATGGTTAGTAGGTAACAAACTGAAGTAAGCACAGACCTTGTGCAATAGTCTTCACACCTGTGAAAACCATAATTCGCGTTTCCATCCCCTACTCTACTTTCAAAAGAAACACGTAGAAATTCAGTACTTCTACCTGCAGGTCTCTAGCCAGTTCAACAGTTATTGGAGAAAACTCAGTGCAAACTGTATTTTTTTCACATACACCTTTCCTAAAGAAACTAGGCCAGAAATTGTTTATTTGTAAAATGCACATTTAAGTGCAAGAGGAAGGGACTTGTAATACGGAATTAATTACATAAAATAGAATTTTAAAATATCCTAAACCAGCCAATTAGTGCTGAAATATTTCCACTGTAGCAATGCAAGTTTCTGAACAACACTGTATGTATGACTATACAGTTCACAATCAACTTTGTATACAAACACATATATGCATATTTCAGGTATTGCTCTAACAGTCTCAGTAATAAACCCAAAATATTTCTCAAAGCTAGATATTGAAATGATTTTCATGAATAACTCTCAGTGTAAAAAAAGCCTCCAGATACTAATTGTTCTTGCCCATTTATTTTTATTATTTAGTCTATAACTATATGAATTTTGTATATAGGTAAACACTATAGGTAAACACTATCAGCTTTCCTTCAAGTACATTTCTACTACTGGTTTTATAAAATAAACTTGAGTTGATTAAGACTATCCAAATTCAAAAAATGTAATTAAAAAAAACTATTTTAGAGTCGTCACAGTAGGGTCATATACTTGGTATCTGTATTGAACATCTACACCACCTTGTGGAGAAAACCAGAAGGGGACATTAAAAATTCAAACTAAAAATGAAATTGGTTTAAAAACACATTAAAAGCATTTATTTTTCAAAACTGAATTGCATTTAATGGAGTCTTGATATTACATAACATAAATATTATGAACTACTGAAGAAAAAGCCAGGATTGCTGTATTACCTATCTTTTTATGATATCAAGATTTCAATTTTTAAAGCCTTTTTGAAATTATTGCTAAATAAACGTTCTAGAGAAAATCTTCCAGACAAAACAGACTTTGGATTAAGAGAGATTCTGGTGTTAAGTTTAACAACAAACTGAGTGAAAAAATAGTTTTGGTAACAAAATCAGATTTATCCTTACCAGAACATCATGCACTAAAGCTTGGTATGTCCAAGTATGATGTAGAGGAGTTGCTAAATCTATGTTTCTGTCAACAAGGACTAATAGGGGCCTTTGGAAGCTGAAAAGATGACACTGTGTTAGTACTTCTTTAAATATGATTAAAACACCCCAGTAACATCCTGAGTGATATCAGCCACCTTCTACATCATATTTCAAGCCAAAAGCAAAAGTGCCTACTGCTGAGCTCCTCCAGCCTTCCCCAAAGTAACTGAGATCGGTCATTGCCAGAAATTCCATGAATCAAATCTTAGTAATGACAAAAAGGTTACTTCATTTTGCACTAAGTGAAATTACCAATATATAAATATGGAGCAGAAGTCTAACATTTTAGGCATTAACTAATATGTCTTTGTGTGGATACACATTTGAGTTCCAAACAAATGTTTGAGTGAGTAATTTTCGACCTTAACCCCCATCATGAACCTCAAATATAAAATAACTGTTCAAAGGGTCTTTAATTTCATTTTTCTCTTTGCTTGTATAAAAAGTCCATTAAAAAATGAACTTCTGAGATGCACTGTGGTTATTGCATCACTACTCAATTTTGTGGTAAAAGGATGCATTCATGCCTAAAGGTTTAGGGTTATGGCTGCATGAAAAATTTATAGTGAAGATAGGAAGCCTGTGAACTGACAGAACATTATTGCAAGCATTTCCCTTAAGCATGTTACCCCTACAATTAAACATGCCAGCTAAAGTGTATTTGAAGAGTAAAAGCATGTAAATCCCATGCTCTGGATTTCTGTGCAGTAGGTATGTTCACTTAAATATATAATCTCAAGAGCCTTAGTTACTTGATTCTGAAAAACAAACTACAGATCTGAAGCCATTTAACTGTTAAAGTTTCCCATGTTTCCCTTTCCTTGCATTTTAATTTTGAGGGTAATGATGCTATACTATCAGGAAAACAAGCCACGCCTCTGAAGGAAAATCAGTGGTTAGAATTCAGTTCCCATGAAAACGAGGGAACTGGTATTTCACAGCTATTCACTCTCCTTTCAGTCTCATTCCATTTCACCACCCTTGATGTTTTTTGTGCCTTTTATCCAAGTTCTGCTCTTAATTTGAGATAAAAGTATGATGACTGGTTTATATCCAGTTAGGAGATTATAACCATTTCCTCCAGCTACAGTTTTGCCAACACATCTCCTCACCTTTCTGTGTACACTTTCCTAAGGCAGCCTGTGGAGTCTTCAACTATCTGGGGACAGCAGAATACAGGGAGGCTACTGAGAACACAGTATCAGATGCATGCAGGCATCTATAAAGGATTCAAATGGTCATGACTTAAGGGACCTTAACCATCTAATGATCCAAGTCGTTAAGCAGTCCTCCTCTGGTACATATAGGGACCAGCTGGGAAACACTTGCTTTTGACCAAACTACAACTGGTAACAGTCTTCACAAGTGAGAAAATGAGTCTTTCTTTCTTTCTTTTGATGGACTAAAGGTTGCTAACAGATATGATCAGACACCCAACTGCATAATGTGGTCCTGTAAACAGAGTGTATTGCACAACCTTGATTCTTGCTGGGTTTAGAGGCTGAACAAAATTAACTGCTTCATTAAATAATTTTTGATTTACTCTCTTAAGACCATACACTTACTAGCTATAAAAGTTTTTAAACACATGCTGAGAGATTGGAAAATTCCCTTAAGAGTATATAAATTCTTTCAATATCAAATATGAACCAAATTCTTGTAAATAGAGTTTTCGGTACAATGGTGACTTATCCTAGTGAGACATTTCAGACAACTGAAATATGAAAAATAAAAATACCTAGTTATTACTAACACAATACCTGAACTGGCCAGCTCCGAGTGTGTCGCCTGTAAAAAGACTGTTTCTGGCATCTCTGAGGTTCTCTCTGAGCTTCTTATCCAGTTTCTGAGGGGAGGAAAATAAAACTGCTTTTAACGAACCAGCGGATTCCTAACCATTAAAAGATTTATCATGCTGTTTTTGTAGCTTACAAATGTCTTAGCTGTATCAAGACTAGGTCCACTGCACATGGGAAAGAAAGAAATCTTACTTCTATTTTCTCCTTCCAGCATTTATATTTATACCCAGGACTACACTGAAGATGTTTCCTTGTGTTCATTAATCCCCGCCCAGACAAATAGGACCCTTTCCCTAAACATGCAAATAGAAAATACCAGTAGGAGGCACCAAGAGGGAACCACAGCAGAAGCAGCATATTGGGCTGTCAGACACCGCCACACAAGTGTTTAATAAAAATGTTTCATAAAAATGAGATTATCCTCAATATGAAAATGTGTGCACACAGAATGCTGAGATTTCATCAGTATTATGGCTTCACTGACAAGAAAGTTGGAAGGAAGATAGAAGAAAGGAAGCCAGTGACTCCTAATGAAGACATTGCTGTAGAAATTGTCAATTGTAATTTAGTTTTGTCATTTCATCCCTATTTGATAATCAAGGTCAATGTCAGTTTAGTCTGATATAGTGAAAATGTCTTGTACTTATGGGGTTGCCTGAGATATGCAGAAAATCACAGGCCAGATGACGACTTTTTAAACTGTGCAGGCGTAGCTTAATTATAATGCCTGTCAGAAAATCTTGATAAACTCTAGATTAGAAATGATTATTCATGTTTAACTTTCTCATCATCTGACTCCACAACATTATGATTTTACAGAAAAGTTCCATGGAACTGAAATCAGAAAGGAAAATGGATGTATCTCATTTCCAGTTTTATTTCCTTCTTAGGAAAAGAATACAATGACACTATATCTCTGCCTAGTGTAGAGAAAAGTAAACATGGCATTAGGAAAGTCTTAAAACAATGATAGGTGTTTAGAAAAACAATTCTTACCACTGCCACCATTTCAGCTGCAGTTCCTCTTGAGCATCTGATTATAGGAATAGCCCCTAATAAAAGATATATTGACATCTACGTGCATTGTAATTTTCAGATTATAAATAAGTGTACTTTTCATAAACAAAGTTTTGTAGCATTCTGAGATTAAATTCAAACTTACATTAAATTTTTCTATTGGAGTCTTTCTCTATGAAACAAAAATACTATACAGAAATATTAAATAAAGTTTTACAAAAGTAAGTGAATACCTCACACAGGAATTTATGAGTTATCGGTATACACTAGAAAGTTAGCTAATAAACTATGGAGGGGACAGTATATCTCAAACAGAAGCATTAAAAGTTATTTTCAAAATGTTTGAAGTCCCTTGAAAATAAGAAAAAGTATCAACGCTCTCAGGCACATGGTGTGATTATCAGGGATGTCCTGTGCAGGGCCAGGACTGGATGACCCTCAAGGGTCCCCTCCAGCTCTGATTATTCTGTGATTCTGTATTATACCATGACAGTGTCCCTATTACAACTCACCGCAGGATCATGTTATTTTCAAAAGCACATTTTCCACTAGCTTTCAGGTTTCAAAATATTTAGCTATGGTTTCTCCATTATATAAACAAATATGAAAATTCCAAAACCATAACGTTTAAGTGACTGAGTAAAAGACATTTAATTTGCATCACAGTAACACTTGAAAGAACTCGACAGGTCCAACGGAGTCTCTCTTGAACAGACATAGTAAAATCAATGTATCTTTCTATTCCTTGAGTTATTTCAGTTAGATTTTTGCAGGGTTTGTGTAATGGGACTTTCCTTTTTTTCCTGGTTTTGTTTTGTTTTGTTTTGTGAGAGCTACAAATCCAAACTCAAAGCGCTATTATCATCATTGCAACTAGGATTTTGTAAAAACAGTAAATCCAAACCTTTGCATTTCAGTATTCTCCCACTGATACTGAAGGCTAAGAATCAAATTCCATGAAGAGCAGTCTTTAATGTACTTTGCAGTGATGTAAAGTAATAATTTGAGCAAGATCACTCAGATTTTGGTCACAGATCTAATTCTCTCTTTAATTTTCTATATGAAATCACTAAACTTGTCTCACTGAATATGGAAAATACCCTAGAATTTGGAAACTTACCAAGTGTAACAAAAAAGCAGAAGAGGCTATCAACAATAGTGTCCATTATAGTTTCCATTTCTGTGTCCGTGATATCTGGTCGGTTAATGGCTAAAACAGCATGAGAAAGAGTTAAGAATAGGATTAAATAAGTTTCTGCCACTTTAACACTGAGGAAGCAATCCTCTTCTTACCTAATGGCTGTTAATACCCAACAGCTTCTATTGCAGGTGAGATCAAATTGTGAAATGCCCCTCTTAGCACATCCACTAGTATCCACTCCTCTTTTTTGAGCAAAAAACTGGAGCAAAAAAAATTACTGCTTACTGCATATGGCCAAACACTTGCACAATTGTTTCTAATTCTCTCTGACAATGCATACTGTACCTTTAGGCATGTATTAGTATTGTATTATTAAAAACCTTTTAAAAAGGCACATGTTATGGAACAGAAATGGCCAACCACTTGAAAAACACTTTCTGGAAAAACAATTCTCAAAAATTACCTGTGTAATTTAGAGAATTACAGTATGCAGTTATCTACATTTAAAGCTCTAAATCCCACCTCTTGTAATACAGACTACTTTTTTTTTTCCCCTAATAAATTTAATGTCAGTCTCTACATTAGGGATAATTTCCAAGTTATAAAACATTTCACATGACAGATAAGAGAAATTTTCCTCACACATTTAGGTCAGAACATGAGACACGTACTAACATTTCTCTTAAATAACTAACACTGACAAGAATATAATAGTAAACAGGAAACATCAGACCAAATCTTATCACAGGTCTAAAGTTGATTCATTCCAGAAATACCATCCTTGTTTGTTTTATTATACCTTTTAAAATTTCTCACATAATTACCTGCTTTATCCTCTTTCTTCAGAATTATTTCAAAGCTCTAAATATTTATAAGCCTTCTACGCTAAATTTATGCATGACCAGCTATAACTATTCTCTAACTTTAAAGGTGCTTTCTCCCCCCCAGCAAATTTTAGTGAAAAAAATAGAAGTCTGCTTTTCAAACAAAAATATCCCTCATTCTGCCAATGGAATCAATCCCCAGTGTGAGACACAACTCAGTATTATGGATCAAGTTTTAAAGAAAGACGGTGACTTCTGAAACGGGTCAAGAAAGAAGAAAAATCTCACTGTTAAATGTTAGACATACGAAGACTTCTCATCTCTACATGGTCATTAGTGACCATACGCAACCAAATAAATCAGGAATTAACTGTGTGGCACTGTGTGTAGACACCGTAACTACACTAGAGTAATGAGGAGTTGCTTCAAATAAAGGGCTATCTTGCCTCTGACTTACACACTTCTGCTGCTTCTCTTGAATTGCATTTGTAGATCACACAAATGAGCTGGTATTTTTCTAAGGAATGAGTTAATTAAACAAACACTGAAGCTCCAAAATTACTGGTTCTGATGTAAAACGAGGAGAGGATGAGCAGAACTACAGCAGGAGCAGCAAGACAACGTACCCTATAATAGCCAGCCATTTGAGTAAGACAGCAAGAAGAGGCAGGGTGGTAGTTCTCTGTTGATTTATCATATTGAATGGGGCAAGGGAGACCAAAAATCAGAACAAACAAGGGGAGGAAAATCATGTGGACAATTATGACAACTAGTATATATGACTTGAGCTGCCATAGCACTATAGGTGTAAAGGTAACTGACCTAAGGCAGCCAACTTGATTTTCCTGCTAGGTTCTAAACCAGGTCCAACAGAAGTCTCAAGAAAATTAAAAAGGAGTTCAATAAGGCTGACTTCACTTGCAACTCTGAGACTTTACAAAGAAGCTGACATGCTTGGCTCACATGCTTGCAGAGGCAATCAGCATTTTTGACTGTCTACAATGCCTTTTCCCTCCCACAGTGTCTATCTATGTGTGAAAACAATATATTCTTCCTGTATTATTCCTCTTATAAAAGCACTCCAACCCATACATGTCCATACTGCAGTTTTGATTTACTAAATTTATATTTTAAAGTACATATTTCATTTTCAATTTCACAATAGCCATGCTGAAATGAAGATCTAAGAACTGCTTTCTTCATGACTTTACACATCTAACAGAGTGGATCAAAGCAAAATAAAATCATTGCTGACTATTAGCTACAACTTCAAAAGTAAATTTCAACATCAGACACTCAAGTAGAATTTTTATATAAACTTTACTTACCACGATATGAAACAAGTTCTTTGTTTTGGTTACACAATACAAACATGTCATCTTCTAAAGTAATAAAATTAAGATATTGATCAAACACCTAGAAATCAAGGAATAATGGTCAGAATCGTCCAGAGTGATGCATAAAACCCCCTATCTGTCATTTATTGCTACTTCATTCTGAACATTTTAAAGAGCTACCTATTAAAATAAAGAAATGTAAGATATAATTTATGCATTAAAAAGCCTGTGTAAGGATTGAGTGGTAACACAAAACATTAGAGCACTGAAAAGTGCCAGGACAGTCCAACTCCAACTGTTTCTGTGGACAAATTTTTAGTAGCCAAGCAACGCTGAAAAAACACATGTGGAGGGCATTACAGTCTTATAGGTTCATTTTTTTATTAATATGAAGCACTGCAGCATAAGCAGCACTGAGCTCTTAGGCAAGAGAGAGGAAAGAGGGCAGTATCTAAACAGTGAGACATGACAGCTCATGAATTCTAAGTTTTCTGTAAAATACCTGTACATTCAGTAAAAAAATTAAATCTCTCTATAGGATAAATTGTTAATGGGACATTACCCCAGAAAAACAGATTTTAGAAAGTCAGTTTACAGTGCTACACCAATTGACTCCTGCTGAGGATCTAAGGCTTAAACAATACTAGCAGTGTTCATTTCATTTCACAACTGTTGTACTCATTAAGTGTATGTATGAAATATTATTTAAAATTACAATTGCATTCATAGTGCACTTCTTACGTATTTAGGAGCTAAAACCCCACCCCATTATATAAGTCAACTGATAGGATCAGGAATACTCTGAAATTGCTGTATTTCCCCTCTTATCATTTAGCACAAAAGTCTTGCAGCACTTGGACTTTTGACTAAGCTGAAGTATGGCACTAAGCTGCATTACTGAGACAACTGTAGATTCCCATTTTTTACCCAGTATGCCTCACAATAAGAATGCAATAACACCTGTAATGGTAGCATCTTCAACATTAGGGACTGGGCATTTTCTTACCTTAGCCACTTGTGTTACTGCATTAGCACCTATAGCAGCATTTGCAATATCTTCCAGTTTACTTCTCGAAATGGCAGAAATAAAGTTTAAATAATAAGATTCATAAAGCTGGTTTCGAAGATCCTAAAAGAAAGAAAAACCACAACTTTTTTCCTGAATAAGTACTAATATATTTCTGACTAATTAAAAAAAAATAATCATACTTTTACTATGTGATGTTCCAGTTACCAAGTCAAACTAAATTTCAGAAGTGTTTGGCTGTCTATTCATCCGGCTTTGTACACAAGTGCTTTGAACACATAATCAGATACAAACAGCCTAACACAGAAATGCAAAAAACAGGAAATGAAATTGAAGCTACCAGACAGCAACTACTATTCCACACCTTACTGCTGACCAAAAATACCCTTTGCTCTTTTCTTTCCACTGGCAAAGTTGTCAACCTTCCACAAATTCCTCACAGACAATGGAAAAACTGAGGTTTAGCCTAGTTCAATCCTCCTGCTCAAAGCAGAATCAAATAGTGTAGGTGGCTCAGGATTGTGTCTAGTCAGGTTCTGGACATCTCCAAGAATGGAGCCTCCACAAACTTTCCAGGCAATCTGTTTCACTGTTAAGCCATTCTCATTAAAATAAGTGGAATGGCCTATATTTCCATTTGTGCTCACTGCCTGTTGACTTTTCATTCATAAAACTCTCTCTCTGAAACATGAGACGTATTTACCCTTCTGCTTCCTGGGAAATTGAAGTTTTGCATGCAAACATTATGGGTAATATTTTTATGATGACTATGTCCTAATGTGCAAAAAATGTAAGCAAAGGTGTTCAGACATGCACAAGAACTAAACATAGAACAGTCACACTTTGTAAGTGTAGGATTACTTCACACACCGTTGTGTCCGCTCACTTGAAACACTGAGCAGGTAAATTACCTGGCACATTCTGTCAATATTTTCTTCTGTTGGCATTACAAAGTAAACAGCTGGAACATCCGGAATAGCGTCCCGATCTGAATGCAAAAGTCTGACAAGAAGAAAAAAATGCATCTCTAATCTGTTGCTTCTCTGATACATTTAAAATTGTAAAACTTACAGAAATTACTTATTTGTACAGACACATGAAATTTGCTAAAATTTCTCCCTAAATTTAGCTAGATTTTTAAGACATGACAAACATAGCAAAAATAGCGTCTGCACGATTTTTTTCTGAAAATATCAATAGATGTCTCCAAAGTTTATTCGAAGCATGAGAAAAGGCTTCACAAATCTTCAAAAACAGATTATGCCTTCAGAGGAAGGTAAAATATCACATCCATGAAGCTCATATGCAAATGCTAACTGTTGACATGATAAAACCCCCCTGCATCTCTCACACTATTAAACCTGTTTTTCCTTCTTAAAGGCAAGGTGTTTAGACGTTTTTCTCACATTTCTGCTGATGTGTCAAAATGCTAAACTGTGTTTCAATTTCTACCCTTCACTTAGAAAACATTAATACACTTTTGAAAAATAAATGTATCTTCAAAGTTTCTCCATGACTATTACCACAGCTCAGGAATGACAATGAACTAAGTAATCTGGGGAAAGAGAAATGGAAAATCTCTTAGAATTGTACTTAGAGATTTCATATGTTTGACAGCAGACAATTAAACTCTACATATAAAAAGACAAGCAGAGAACATACACAGTCCCATGAAACAGTTTGTGCCAATATAATTTTAACATATACGATTACAGAAGGATTTGTAGAGAAAGAATCCAAAAAAGTACCTACTGGATATAATTTTTATTTTTGAACAGGGGCCTCCTGTACTTTGTAAGAAATCCTACTGAACAGTGTTTGAAATTCTCCACTCTCTGATTCCGAATAATGCAATCTGATTTTAGGAACATGTCAGGGTATAATCTTTATTTTACCAGTTATTTATGAATGATTTTCAATGTCTTATTACTTTTGTGAATATTAAATAAAGGTCTTTTAAGAAAAAAAATCCCAATTTTTAAGTACTTACAGATGCAAAGTGATCCCCATATCTCTCAGCTCTTTCACTGACAGCAAAGGTGAGATTATATCTTGGCCAAATCTGTCATAAATGAGAACCTGAAACAGATACACATCATCTTATAAAGCGCTGTAAAAAGTGGATACTGCAGAATACAGGATGCAGTGGATACAGGAATTCATGTTTACAGAACTACTACCACCCTAACCTGAACAGGGCTCTCAGTGATATAGGGGAAAGAGAATCATCACTTCCATCTCCTGAAAAGTGTCCTGACAAACAAGAGTCTGCTGTAAGAGATTTCTAACTGTATGTGCAGCTCTGCTGACTGCATTTGGGAGAAAACAAGATGGAAAAAAAAGGAATTTGTGAAAAAAGACAATAGAGGAATAGACAGGACTTGCAGCATCAAAAACTTCTCATGAACTACAAGTTACATTTTAAAGGTAATAAAGACAGTGTGAGCTTGGCTTGTTCCAGGCTATCAATAGTTCTTCCCTTTCTATAGGCTTCTTTCTGACTCTGAGTTCACCTGTAAAGCATCATGCAAGTTTCTGCCAACAGGTGTGAATGAAACCTAAGTATGTTTCAAAAATATCCTCCTCAATTACTCATTAAAATATTGCCTAAAGAATCAGTTAGTCATTTGGTCATCAAGCAACAACCTGAAATGCGTATTTTTCCCAGCAGTTCTGATACTAAGTTCTGTATATTCGTAATACAGGAAAAAATCTTTTGTACAAGTTAATAACATAGGGAAGATACTTGAGTTAGTTAAAATCTGCAAATCTGAACTTTTTGAACACTATAAAATTCTCCTATTCCCGTTCAAAGAGTTCTTACCTTCCATACTGGTTCTCCTGTGCTGTTTTTAACAGGAGGAACATTGAAGTTCAACATACGTTTCAAAGCCACTGGAAAATAAAGCAGAATAACGCTTTGCTCTCTTTACACTTCAACAATAGTGATTAAACACATTAGCAGGATTTTATTACACATTTCATTTGAGAACAAAACCATCATAAAATATAAATGCAACAAGTCACATTTTCATTATTTTTATGCAGCTTTGACTGACAAGTGGCTCAAGTCAGCTGGAATTTATAGGCTCCAGATGACACCACAAAGGAAAAACAAGCAAGTTCCAAAACATGAAGAATCTCTTTCCTTAGTTATAGAGGCTATATTCTGACAGTTTGTCTTAAAAATAATTCCAGTATCTTCCTGAAGGTACATTCTATACAGCAGAACCAGTTTGCTTTATTCCCTGACCTGGTTTTCCTACCCCACAGGAACAACACTATACACAGAAACAAAAAATAACTTGACGCCTGACTAAAACTGATACAATTTTGAAACAATCTGAGAAGCCAAAGAAAAAAATGCTGCTTTAAGGAGTACAAAAACACCCTTAATTTGCAGCAGGAAAACTTTCTGAAACAGGAATGAGCTTTCATTTAACTTCCCTTTCAACACAGAAACCAAAGCAGACTCCTTCACCTACCTCTAATTTATAAATCTATTATACCTAATTTATCTGATTAAACAACACTAGGTGCTGGTCTCCACCTTTGGCTAGCAGCAAAAGATGATTTGCATCAATATAAATTAGTGGCTATTCTCCTCAAACTCATAACAAAACCATTACAAAGTTTTGCAGAGGAAAAACTTCCAGAATCCAGAGCAATGTATACCACTTTGCTCATAAATAGAGAGTACTAGAAACAGTTAACTTCTGACTGGCTGAATGAAGCTTGAGAGCATATGCACTGCAGTTCCCTAGGGTTTACAGTATCACAGGACAGCTCAGGCTGGAGAGGACCTCAGGAGACCTCCAGTCCAACCTCCTGCTCAAGCTGGGTCAGCTGTGAGGGCAGGCAAGACTGTTCAGGGCTTTATCCAGTCAAGTCTTAAGGGATGGACATGGCAAAACCACACTGTACAACCTGTGGCACTGACTGTCCTTGTGGGGAAGTTTTTTCCTTATACCCAGTTTGAACATCTCATTTCAATTTATGCCTGTTTTATCTCACCCTCCTGCTATGCATACAAAGGAGCCTGCTCCATCTTCTCAGTGCTCTTCACAGGTATTGGGGAGTTGCTGTTAGTTCCCCCTGAAGCTGTCTTTTCTCCAGTCAGAACAAGCCCTAGTGCTCCAGCCCCTGACCAGTTTGGTAGTCCTTTGCCGACACCCTCCAACTGATGAACAGTTTTCCTGTACTGTAGCCACAAACTGGACATGGTATCTAGACATGTCTCCTGAGGCTAGGCAGGGGGAGATAACCACTCCCTTCAATCTAGTGGCTGTGCTCCTTTAAGTATGGCCCAGGATGCTGCTCTGCAGGGACCGACTGTGGGCTCATGTCCAGCTTGCTGTGCACTGAGACCTCTTGCAGGCCTTTTCAGCAAAGCTGCCCTCCAGTCTGGCAGTCACCCACACTGTTGCCTGTATGTTGCAAGGAGTCCTTCGGTTCCAGGGATTTATCACTGCTAAATTTTTTAAGATCTCTGCTGGCCCATTCCTCTTGCCCATCTAAGGGCCTCTGAGTGGCAGCTCTGCCCTCAGGTATAACAGATTCCCCTAGTTTGCTGTCACCTGCACACTTAATCAGAGTACACTTTGACACGTTCTCCAGGCGACTGATAGAGATTTTAAACAGGAGAGGTCACAGTACACTCATGCAATGGTCCAACTGTTACCAGGTATAGCATGTCCGATTAATCACAACCCTCTGAGCTCGACCTCCAATCTTTTTTTCACTTATCTAGTTGTTCATTCATCCAGTCCATAACATCCTGACTCAGACAAAGAACACAATGTGAAAAGCCTTGCTGAAGTCAAGGTAAATGACATACTCTACTGTCCTGTTGCCTACAACACGGAAGGCAATTAGACTTATCAAGCATGACTGACCATACATAAATCAATGCCTGCCTTTTCCTTCAGGTGATAAGAAGTATTTACGAAGAAGATTCACTCCATGATTGCCAACAAATTCTCCCAGGCCTTTGAGTCACTTTGGAGTCAAAGACTGGGACAAAAGTGGCATTGGACACGTTCACCTTACCTGTGTCTATTACCACTGAATGACCAACTCCATTTAGCAACGAGAAGCACTTCTTTCTCTAGACATAGGCTGCACAGCTCAACTTCAGTTGAACTTCGGCTTTCCTAACACCATCCATCCATGCTAACAGTGAGTGCTGGGTCTCCCTGGAATCCAGCCTTCCACTTGCTTCACACTTTCTTCTTTTCTTCTTTTTTAAACACCATGGAGTAGACCTAAAACTTGATTACAGGCTGCTCCTGGATTCTTTGGTCCCCCACTGTCAGTGACATCTTCAGCCATATGAGCAATTTTGTATAAAGCTGTATAGTTATGTATTTTGGTACTACTGGAGCTGAAGCAGATGCCTTGCAGAGTTTATTATCTAAAGTAAAACCTGGCATAAGCTCTCTACTAAGGAAAACAGTAATCAGACTAGTAATATACTGTGGGAATCATGACAAACATTCAGCAAGTCTGAGTTTCTGTTTTTGTATTCATATTGCCATTTCATTCATGCTTATGCTGAAGGCTCTCTGGGACAAGGATCAGGTTTTTACTGTGCTTGCACAATGATAGGCTTTCGTTATGAACCTGGATAAAGGTCACAACAGATGGTGCACATACATGGTAATACAAACACTAAGTGATAATAAATCTTTTCCTTTTTCTGTATTTGTCTTCTAGTTGTTGAATCAACCTTCTTAAAAAGACCTCCCCAACAGAAGACAACATGGGTTCAGTGGAAAAGGTTGACTGAAATAATTACATAACAATTGGCAGTGACACAGACAGTGGGACTGATGCACCCTCAAGCAAGTTTGCTGATGACATTAAGTTGTGTGGTGCAGTTGACACACTGGAGGGTATGTATGCCATCCAGAGGGGCCTTGCCAGGCTTGAGGTGGGCTTGTGCAAACCTCGTGAAGTTCAGCAAGGCCAAGTGCAAGGTCCTGCACCTGGGTCAGGGCAATCCAAACTAAAAATGCAGGCTGGGTGGAGAATATTTAGAGAAGCCCTGAGAAGGAGGACTTGGAGTTGTTGGTGGATGAGAAACAACATGACCCAGCAATGTGCACTTGCAGCCCAGAAAGCTGACTGTACCCTGAACTGCATCAGTGTGTCCAGCAGCTCAAAGGAAGGGATTCTGCCTCTCTATTCTGCTCTGGTGAGATCGCACCTAGAGTACTGTGTCCAGCTCTGAGGCCCCTAACATAAAGACGATCAAGTCCAAAGGAGGGCCAGAAAGATGATCTGAGGGCTGTAGAACCTCTCCTACAAAGACGGGCTGAGAAAGTTAGGATTGTTCAGCATGGAGAAGAGAAGGCTCCAGGGAGACTTTATAACAGCCTTCCAGTATCTAAAGCAAGCTACAGGAATGTTGGAGAGGGGTTTTTCACTCAGACATGTAGTGACAGGACATGGGGGAATGGCTTTAAACTGAAAGACACTAAGGTTAGATTACATGCAAGGAATAAATTCTTCTCTGTGAAGGGTGGTGAGGGGCTGGCACAGGTTTTCCAAAGAAGCTGGAAGTGTTTGAGGCAGGTTGAATAGAGCCCTGAGCAACCTGGCCTAATAGAAAGTGCCCCCGTCCATAGCAGTGTGGAGGTTGGAACTATGTGATCTTAAAGGTACCTTCCAACCCCAACCAACCTATAACTCTATGAACACAGTAAAGCACCATACAAAAGAATAAAGCTGTACAGGATGAGCTTGAAGAAAAAGGGCTTTATTAGAAAGGTAGCAAAGAGAAGAATAGTAACAGACTGTAAAGCAAATAGCACTATTAATAGTAGACGGCCACAGGAATGAGATTACAGAAAATAGACTCCTAGTACGAAAAGATGCAGCACACTAGTTCCAAAAGACTCAGAAGTTTTGAGGCAGGTGATTTTAAATATTTCAAGTTAAATAAATGCATCCAGAGTCCCCAATATCACCAAAGATACTGTAGTTGTCAAGGAAAAAGTGACAAGATTACAGCTCAAACTACTGACAACTTTGGCAAGCATGGGAAGTAGAGGACTATGGAGTCAACGTGCTCTATGCTTTAGAAATATGTTCAAGCCTCCACAGAGCAGCATCAAGATAGAGAGGAGTCAATTAAGGACTCTTAGGCAATGTGTAAGAAGGGGCTGAGAAACAAACCCTTTACTCACAGAAAACCTCCTGCATAATTATATGTAGTTATTAATCTCGTATTCTCAAATTCTTGAGCATCAAGACACGGCTGGGTGCCCCTGTATTGTCTTAACAAGAGCATCACAACAGCGGCATTCTTTTTGCACCATTAAACGCTACTTCCCATTGATCCCTCCCAGGGCGGAAAGCAAGCCGAAACGGCACCCACGGCCAGGCGAGAAGAGCAGCGCTCACGTCCCTGCCCGGGGGCGACCTCCACACCTCGGCGGTACCTACGGCCAAGTCCCCGGG
>NW_008664146.1:0-15333 GCF_000695815.1 Acanthisitta chloris | reverse complement strand
CTCCTCCGGAGGGTGTTTTACAGCTCAGGAGGAGGGAAATGCAGCTGTGAGCGGGTTAGAAGCCAAACCTGCTTTAAGCAGACCTAATTCAGCAAGCCAGCACTTGGTGGAAGGGTTGAAGGGTTGCACAAACAACACTTGGCCGCTGTCTCTGGGGTCTGTCCAGGCTTTGTCCAAATATTGCAGAGATATATAATTATTTATCTTTTTTTAAGATACAGTTTGGCAGCACAAACACTGTTGTGTAATTTCCCGTGGGGGAAAGTCTTTCCCAGTTCCTCCTGCCCTTGATCAACAAACTCTTCCAGCTCCACCATGGAACACCCCACTCTGTTCTGCTATGCCCAGGACCCTCCCAGCTTGCATTGCCTCCCTAGTTCCTCAGGAATCCACTCATTAGGGATTGATTTTCCTGCCTCTGCCATTACCACCTATTCATTTATTATTTACTTTTGTGTTTGGGTGCCAAACATGACTCTTTCATGGGCTCTAACCCCCGTAGTGGTGCCCACTCACTCCAGGTGCATCCCTTGGGAGCATCCCTGGAGCAGGCAGGTGGTGGATGCACAGTGGCAGCTCAGGATGGACAAAATGAGCCTCCTGAGCTGAGCTGCTAAAAAGCAACTCCCACATCTTGGCTTCACCATCTCCAGCATCACTGTGGCACTCACCTACCTCCAAGAAGCAAAGGCATAGGTGTTCTTTCCCTGCCTGCATGGGTAGGGATGTTGTTCCAGCTGTCCACTGGCAGGGCTGGAATATTGCTGGTGCCACCAGGAGATGCTGGTTTATGGTGATTGTGCCCAGGACCATTCCCTTCCTCAGCACAACTTTTATTTGGTAAGACTTCAGGACTGATGTGCTTTGTTGAGCTTCAGGGAAAGGTTTCCAACCTGGATCTTTACCCCTAAATGATGAAAGCAGCAGATTTCCCTTTTCCAAGGGTGACAGGAGGCAGAAGGTTGTTCTGAATTTGCCACGGGCCACAAATGGGTGATGAGTCAGTTGGAGTAATGTGCCACATCCAAGCCACTCTGTGTTTATCCAAGCCATGCTGGAGACTGGTTGGATTGCTGCCAAATCCAATGGGAGCCTGGCACAGTCCTGGTGCTTGGCAAAAGGGGCCAGTGCTGGAGGGAATCATGTGCAGCAGAGCCAGGAGTGCCTGAAAGGGTCAGGAAAGAGCCAGGGCCAGGAGTGATGTTGGAGAAAATGAGTATTTAATCACCAGCCTCCTGTCCTAAGTGACCTCCCAGGCTGTGATTCCCTGGCCGGAGGCTGGGAACAATGCCAGGGGGTGGGGAGGTGGGTGAATGCTGCTGGTGTGGAAGTGTGGGAAAGGATCAGCAGATCTGCTCATGTGCATTCTCTTTTGTCTTCCAGCGGAATTGAGTCCCTCTCTTCGGATGAAAGAGGTACAGGAATTTTGTGGAATGCCTGTCCCTTGCAATGGAAATGGCAACTTGATAATTGGCTTTTAAACACTGTGGTGTAAAGCCTTAATTTATGCACGAGAGTTTTGATTGTTTATGATGATTTTTTTAAATCCTTATTCCTTTGCTATATATTCCCTTTCTCTGACCTGGTGGGTACAAAAAAAACCCACCCAGTGAAGAGTTAAATCCTTTACAAGCTTGGTTTCCTTGCCTGCTTTTCTCTTGTAGAGTTGACAGCCAGTGGCACAGAGGGAGAGTGCTCGGCTGAGAGGCACCCAGCAGGTGAGCACACACGTGGCTGAGGGTTTTCCTCACCCTTAGGGTGGTGTGACTGGCCTTGAACCCCAAATTTCCCCTGGTGAGATACACCAGCTCTCACTGCTGCTTCTCCCACCTATGGACAAACCGTCATTCAACTGGGTGAGCTGGGATGTGCTTTGTGTGAAGCTCCAAAATAGTTCCATTGTATAAAACATTAAAACTAAGCATCTTGAACACCACAGATACCCTTGAAAAGGGTCTGGGTGACCTCAGGTTCTCCCCAGTGCTGGGATTTGATGCTCTGTTGCTCCTCTTTGCCTCAGTATTTTTTCGGCTCTGTTATGTTATCTAACCTGCTGACTGACCTGATGTATTTAAGCCTCTGGCTGTATCCTTTTCCCCACCTGTGGCATTGCTTTGCTTCATTCTACCTGTGCCTAATGGGGTGTTGTTTTGTTAAGGAGGAGCCAGTTCTGAAAGCAGCTCCAGCAACAGCTCAGAAGAGGAGTCAGGTGAGTGTAATGTTGTGATTTACCTATTATCTCTCTTTGGAAAATGTCCATTCAGTTAAAACCAGCTGCTTTCCCTGGGAATGGCCCCACAGCTGTTGCAGAATCTTAACTCGGGGATTGCTTTCCCAAGGATATTTTTGGGAGCTGCTGATTTCCTATCGATAATCAAAGAGCAGCAGCTTGTGTTGCCTCCACCTTGCAGACACAATACCCACAGATATTTTTATACCTCAGTAGTTAATCCAAACACCAAGAGGCCATAAATTTCCTTAAAAGTTGGCAACAAAACTGGCAAAACAGGATGGGCTGGAAAAGAATGAAAGGAAGCGTTTGCTGTTGATGAAAAGCCTTTGGGTTTGTGCTTCTACGGTTTACACCACCAGAATAACACCAGTCTTTTGTGCAAGGCTGATAGGCTTGAGCTAACTAATTACAACGTGTTTTCTCATCAGATGAGGAGGAGTCAGACGGAGGAAGGGCAGGTGAGTGTGGCTTTATTGTGTCCTTTTAGCTGTCTTGCATGGTGTGAGGAAGCCAACTCGGATAAGCAATAACGAGGGGGTGATTGGGATGACAGGAGGGATTTAGAGCTAGCCCAGCTGTCACCTCCATGTCTTTTGGAGGACTTGTTGGAAAGCATCCCCAGGAAGCAGAGGAGTAGGGGCAAGAGCTTCCATGTGTGTGGGTGTTCCCAGTGTTATCCTGCTGCAGCTTGGAGACTGGAATAGCAGTGGCTTGGGAAAGCAGCCAGAGCGCTGCTGTTGGTTGATGTTTTCCAGGCTGCAGCAATGCCTTCTCTGCCTCTCCCACCTCAGAGGGGTGTTGATGTCCCAGGATGGCTTTGGGATAGCCTCCCTGCTGGCTAGTGTTGGTGGGATGGGAAGCAGCCTGCCCTCGTGCTTGGCACAGTAGCTCTGCCTCTTGCCCTCTCCAAAATCCACCCTTCAGGCTACAAGCTTTTTCCTGTTGTGTCAGCTCTGCTCGAGTTCTGTCCTGTTGGGGATTAGCAAGGAAGATTCAGGCACTGCCAAATCATTTTAGGGGAAAATACGCTGCAAACAGTGTGGTTACCTTCTCCCTGTTGCCACAGCTTGTGCCAAGTGGTCGAACTTTGTCCTTGGCACAGTGAGGCTCATCCTGGGGATAAATCTTTTCTTAACCCTTGACAGAATCTCCAGTAGTTTGGGCAAATGATGAGCTTTTAACAAAAGTTGTGTCCTAATGTTCAGCTTCATCCCCAGGCTGTGCAAAGCCTGCATGGACTTAGTCTGGGGAATGTTCTCCTTGGGTGTTTAGGAAGTTAAGCAAATGAAATTGAGTTGTTCTAGGTGACCTCGAGGACTAGAGGGAATGGTCATAAGATGAGACAAAGGTCTCATTACATTACTTAACATTAGATGTTAAGATAAATGTTTTCCCTGTTAGGGTGTTCAGACCCTAGAATATTGCCCAGGGATGGAGTGACCAGACCTGGAGGTGTTTAACAGTCATCTGGATCTGGTGCTGGAGGATATGGTTTAAGGGTTCCAGCAGTGACAGGTTAATGGTTGGACTTGATCATCTTAGAGGTCTCCTCCAACCTTGATGATTCTATGAATGTGGGAGCAGAAACCCACTGGAGACTGAGATCTTTGCTGCAAATTTCTATTTTTTCTAGATGAAGAACAGGAGGAGAAGGAATCCTCACCATGCTGTGATGAATCAGGTAGGAACAGATCTCCTGAGGGTTTTTTTTTTTCCCTTGACTGTGTAATTATTTTGCTTCTAATGAGCTAATCTTCCTCTTCTCTCCCTAGCAGTGAGCTGTCTGCCACCCTGTGAGCACTGCAGAAATGGAAATGTAGGTTTGTAAAAGATACCCAACCCACTAGTTTGCATGAGATAATTTGCACATTGCAGTTCTGCTCTCTGCACCTTTTTAAAGCTGTATTTCCTTTCTAAATTTATAGGAGCAGAAGGAGCAAGTGACCCCTAGGAGACTTGCTGGAGGACAATTTGTGTATGGATGTTTTTAATCTAATGGGTATAAATTTACCTTGTTCCCATCAAGATGCTTCAGTCTTAGGTTTAAGTCAGGAAAACAGCTAATTTGCTGCACAAATCCATTTGGACTTAGAGTGGAAGATGCCCCAAATCCTTTAAAATGAGAAGTGTAGACCAGCTGTCTGTGCTACCTCCAGATCCTGCTCCAAGAAAGCTCTTAGGAAGGTTTCCTGCCTCGTCTTGCTGCAGTAATTAACATCAGGCACATTTTGATGTGCTTATTTTAGACTGGACACACAAGAGGGATCTTGCCCTGGTTCCAAGGGATACTCATCTTCCCCATTTGCCCTCACCTTGCATTTTCCCTTGGATGCCTTGTTCTTCCTCTCTCTGCCTTGGAATTCTCACCAGTGTGTGGTGTTTGAGGTGTCTGTGTATACTTTGGTGTTTCCCATGTTGGATGTTGATGTTGTCCATGTATGAAGTTGGCTCCAATGCTGAAACTGAGCCCTTTGTGTGGGAGCAGCTGCCTCATGTGCAGGAAATGTTATGCCAAATACTCATGACAGCTATTTGCATATATTGGCTGGGCCTTTGCCAGTTTTTAACAGTCCAGTGACAGCTAAGATGTAGAGACCAGAGAAAACAACATTGTTGGGGCTCCTGTGCTATTCAGATAAAGTGCTGTGTGCTTGCTGGGAAGGGAGTTGCTCTGTTATCCCTCACAAACCACATTTCCCTGGTATTTTTTGGTACTGGCAACGAAACTAACAGGTGTCTCTTGCAGGATGCAGCTGGATGCAGAGGGCACTTACCAGTGCAGCCTCACAGGCTTGATTTTTGAGGTGACAGGCGCTGTCAAGATCATGTATTCCCTCTTATCCTGGAGCAAATATGCCAACCTGGTGGAAAAGCCATGGATTGTGGGAGGTCCTCTCTTCGACGTGTGCTGCGACTCAGCTCCTGCTCTCACCTCCATCCAGTTCCCCCACTCCCTCTGCCTCGGTGGTGAGTGCTGACCATGGGGGTGTGGGGCTTCCAGCTCCCTGCAGCAGGTGCTGAGCCAGTTGTATCCCCACAGATCATGGTGCTGGCATGGCCTTCAAGGTGCTACACATCAAAGGGGAGGGAGCAGCCATCGAACCTTCCGCTGACTACTCGGCATCGCACGTCAAGTGGGTGGTGAGCTCACTGTCACCAGTGGGACCTCTCCTGCAGAGCCAGGAGCCTGTGCAGTATCATGGTGCTGTCATCCTCTACAAAGTCATTGATGAACATCCCTCCTTGTCCTTTCGGGTCTATGTGGCTACAAACAATGACTCCTTTATAAAGGTACAGCTTGTGGTGGGGTGGAGGGTGGTGTGACATGGAGGTACCACAGTTATGGGCATGGTCATGGGGATGCTGTGTGGATGGGGTAGAGAATCACAGAGTAGTTTGGGTTGGGAGGGACCTTGTAGATGGATCACTCTTGAAACTGAAGGGTTACATTGAAAGGAATTTGGAGAAACCTGATGACTTCACCTTGTCCTTGGTTGAGTCCTATGTAACTGTCTGGAAAGCAAAACTACAAGAGAGCGAGTCTCTGGGCTTCAGACAATCATAGAATGGTTTGGGTTGGAAGGGACCTTAAAGACCATCCAGTCCCACCCCCTGCCATGGGCAGGGCACCTTCTACTAGCCCAGGTTGCTCTAAGCCACGTCTAACCTGGCCTTGAACACTTTCAAGGATGAGGATTTCAGGGATACTCTTCTCTTATCCCAGTGTTTGCATGCAAAGATATATATCTCTCTATGCAAGGTCTATAATGAGACTTCACACCAAGAAGATCTGCCAAGTTAGGGCTTGATATTTAAGTAATTATCCCAGTCAACATGCTCACTCCCAAGCTGCTGCCTAAGCACGTTCCTGTGTCAACCTTTTTAACACTAATTAACCTCTCCAATATCTGCAGGTATTGACAGAAATGTCTGTTAACACAGGGGATTTTCAGAACCTCTTCATAGTGTGGTTTCCTCTTGTGTTTTTTCCATCTATTTTATAGAAGGCACCTGAAAATACCTATAGATGATATGGCATGATTTAGATGTTATGATACAACATCTCCTCTGACTCTGCCCTGTCTCAGCTCAAGGCCATTCCCTCTCATCCTCTCCCTGCAGCCATGACAGGAGAGACCATCCCCCACCTCTCTCCAACCCCCTTTCATGACCTTAGAGGAGAACAGAGCAAGTCTGTAGAGAAAATAGAGAGCATGAAAATAAACCAGGATAAAATTAGAGCTCTACAAAATTCACTGCATTACTCTACAATGGAAAGATAATGAGGAAATTAGGTTTCCACTGGTGATTCTTATCTGTCTGGGCAGGAGCTGTATCAGGGACATGACTTTAATTTACCTTAATACAGTGAGGACAGTGACAGATAGCCTTTTTATTCAGGTTGCAAACTCTTCTATCTCATTTCACCCATGATGCAAAACAGCTGAAGAGGTTTATTGATGGTTTCTGAGCATGGTCATTAGCACACAGCTTTCTGTAAGGTTTGCTGTGTGGAACAAGTGGCTGCGCTATAGAGTTTGAGCTAGAGAACAGCCCAGGGAGCCACATAAACACAGGTTTTATATATGAATTCCTTGACTCAAGTGAGTAACTGTGAAGTCATAACCTTGGGCTTGTGTTTTTCCTTTTCAGGATATCTCCAGAGCTGTGAAACACTCCAATAAGAAATTTGTGAAAATTGACAAACCCCCTGTCTGCCAAAAATTACTCCAGAATGGAAAGAGGTACAGATTGGTTTGTGAGCCAGAAGCTGAAATAACTCCTGAGGTAGGTCCCTTCACAACCCTCACTTGATGCATTGCAGTTTCACTATAAATATGGCACAAAATGCCTTTTTCTGTGTGTTCCTGCTCTGGCATTAAGAGCATTTTTTACATTCACAGAAAGCATTTGCCTCTTAGAACCATTAAAACTTTGGTGTGAAATCCTGACAACAGCAAAACCCTGTAGAGGTTGGAGTTGGGCTCAAATCTGTGCCAACAGCCAAATAACTTCTCTTTAGTGCGTGTTTGGGTAAATATTTACTTTTAATGTGTTCGTGTTGTATAGGAAATTGAATTTGTTGATGGATCACTGTTGAAACTGAAGAGTTACATTGAAGTGTACTTGGAGAAACCTGATGACTTCACCTTGTCTCTGGTTGAGTTGGAGTCGGATGCGACTGTCTGGAAAGCAAAGCTACGAGAGAGTAAGTCCTTGGGCTTCAGAAGATCGTGGAATGGTTTGGGTTGAAGGCACCTTAAAGCTCATTTTGTTCCACCCCCTGCCATGGGCAGGGACACTTTCCACTAGCCCAGGTTGCTCCAAGCCCCACCCAGCCTGGCTGGAACACTCCCAGGGATGGAGCAGCCACAGCTGCTCTGGGCAACCTGTGCCAGTGCCTCACTACCCTCACAGGGAAGAATTCCTTCCCAATATCCCATGTAAGCCTCCTTCCTGTCAGTGTGAATCCATTTCCCCTTGTCCTGTCACTCCAGACCCTTGTATATAGTCTCTCTTCATCTTTTCTGTTGGCTCTTTCAGGTCCTGAAAGGCCACAGTTAGGTCACCCCAAAGCTTCTCTCCTCCAGGCTGAACAATCCCAGTTCTCTCAGCCTTTCCTCATAGCAAATGGTCTCCATCCCTCTAGTCATGGAATGCTTTGAGTTGGAAAGACCCTAAAAGACCATCTAGTTCCAACTCCCCTGCATATTATTCCATATCATATTATTCCATATATTATACATAGAATTGTTTAATATTGCATGTTCTTACATTACAATACCCAATCTCTATTGAATGTTTTGTCATGCTGCAACATGTTGGATAAAAGGGGAAAGATCTCATTATATAAAACCTTAGCTCGGTGGTTGGAATCCACCCAAGAGCTTTGTTCTGTGCCTGAGAATTGCTGGAGGTAGAGCACAGCAGTGGGAATTCCTCCCTCACCTTTTGTTCCCTTTGCCAACTGTTTCCCAGGTGACTGGATCCATTATGACCAGAACAAAAACGAGCAGAAGAGAAGCACAGCCAGTAAGTCTGAAGATAAGTCAGAGTTGGAGTTGCATGTTCTCTGTGTCCCTCTCTTGCTCTTGTAGCTCTAGACATGTGACAGCAGTGACATCAGTGGTGACGTCCCCTCTCACTTGCCATTTTAGGTATCAAAAAAAGGAAACCATCTATCAGCATTTTGGAGGAGAATGGGGTCTGTAGCAAAAAGCAAAAGACCAGCAGCACTGCAGGTACAGCCTTTCTGTGTCCTGTAAAATAACATGTTTGGGGGCTTTTTGTGTCCTGTGAATTGAACCTGAGCTCACTGCTTTAAAGACTTCCACAAATCACCTCACGCAATGCTCCAGGCTTGGGGAAGGGCAGGGAAAAGCTCAGGGAAAAGGACTTTGGGGGTGTTGGTTGACTGTGGCTGAACATGAGTCAGTATGTGGCCAAAAAGGCCAATGGCACCTGGTCTGTAACAGCAACAGTGTGGCCACGGGACCAGGGCGGTGATTGTCCCTCTGTGCTGGGCACTGGTGAAGCACCTCAAGTCCAGGGGGCAGTTTGGGGCCCCTCACAAAGAGATTGAGGTGCTGAAGTGTGTCCAGAGAAGGGAACTGCGCTGGGGAAGGGTCTGGAGCACAAGGAGTGGCTGAGGGAGATGGGAACTGGGAGAGAGTTTCTTGTAAAGGGGTTTGGGGAGCAGGAACACCCAGCAAGGTACCTCTGCTAATCAACCCTGTTAATAACCACAAAGCCAGCAGCATCCTGGTTTGTGTCAGCAGTAGTGTGGCCATGGGACTAGGGCAGTTGTGCCCATGTGCTGAGCACTGGTGAGGCCTCACCTCAAGTCCTGGGGGCAGTTTTGGGCCACTAATGACAAGAAAGACATTGAGGTGCTGGAGGTGCCCAGGGAAGGGTAATAAAGCTAGGGAAGGGGCTGGAGCACAAGGAGCAGCTGAGGGAGCTGTGGAGGCTCAGCCTGGAGAAAAGGTGTCTCAGATGGAAACTTCTTCCTCTCCAAAACTCCCTGACAGGAGATGCAGCCAGGTGGGTGTTGGTCTCTTCTCCCAAGGAACAAGCAACAGGACAAGAGGAAACAGCCTCAGGTTGTGCCAGGGGAGGTTCAGATTGGATATTAGGAGAAATGTCTATGTCTTTTCAGATGAAGTTGAAGCCAAACCCTTAACAGATCAGCAGCTGATGGTGATTGCGAAGCAGATGGGTCGGCAGTGGAGGGAAATTGCCATCGAGTGCCTTCAGATGGAGATGAAGGACATCGAGCAGATTCGAGCCACAGAGGAGGAAGTCAATATGCAGAAATTTCTGGTGTTGAGCAAGTGGAGAGACAAGGAACAAAGCAATGCAACTGCAGAAGCTTTGCACAGGATTCTCAGTGAAAAAGCATCCTATGAGATACTGCAAACGCTGCAAGGTATCAGCTCCCTGCTCTGGTTGTTGAACTCCAGCACTGGGTTTGACATGGATTCTAAGAACTCACATCAGAGATGCTACCAAATCCCCAGAGCATGGTTTAGTACATTGGTCAAACTTGTGTCCCTTCTGTTATCAGCAATGACTTTCTCTTTTGTGGCATTTTTGAGACACTGGCCCAGGTTGCCCAGGGAGGCTGTGGCTGCCCCAGCCCTGGCAGTGTTCAGAGCCAGGTTGGATCAAGCCTTGAGCAACCTGTTCTGGTGGGAGGTGTCCCTGCCCAGGGCAGGGGTTGGGTTGGATGATCTCTAAGGTCTATTCCAATCCCTTAATATTCTATGATTCTATGGTTTTAGTCCTTCCCTTCAGAAGCTGATATAAAATTAAGAACATTTTGGCACTGACTGTGCTGAGAACACTCTCAGCATGACCTGGTTGTTGTGGCCAAGCGGATCAGTATTATATTACCCAAACCACTTCCTGGGCTTCTCAGGAAGTCCTAAGAAGAGATGTTTGGTTCTTTACTCTCATGTATTTCAGGAGCAGTTAATTAACACCTACCCCTGATGGATGACTTAGCAGTTGGGTTCTGCAGCTCCCTGTGTGTGTATGTATTTCTCATGGGTTATCCCACTCCTCTCTGTGGGGCTCCTTGTGTTCTGTTCACCTTCTGCAAACCAGAGTTGTTCAGAGAGCTGAGAACTGTCCCTGCCCTTTGAGGGGTTTGGGACTAGATGACTGTTAAGTCATCCTTCCTGGAAACAACCTGCCTGCAAAGAGTGGAGAGCTACTTGTGCTCCCTCACCCCTCTGAGCCTCCCAAAAACCTTCTGTGCCACAGCCTTGTGCTACCTCAGGGGTTTTAATACATTTAGTATTCAACTTTGAATATTTTAAATGTAATTATTACTCAACTTGAATGTTGCAGTAACTTGCAGAGCTCAGATCACCCATGTGTGCCTCTGTGTTCCTTTCCTCAGGTTTCTCAGCTCAGGGCTGAGCTGGGGGAGCCACAGCTGGATGGATGTGGGGGGAGTTTCCCCAATCAGCCACAGGTTTCTCACTGGGATTCAGCAGCCCCATCCAGCTATTCTGCTTCTCTGGGATCTCACTGGGATTCAGATCTCACTGGGATTGAGCTTCCCCATCCAGCCAGTCTGCTCTGGGATCTCACTGGAATTGAGCTTCCCCATTCAACCACTGGGATATCTCGGATTGAGCTTTTCCCCATCCAGCCGTTCTGCTTCTCTGGGATCTCACAGGGATTCAGGAAGGAAAATACAAGACGTCACCACTCAGTGGAAAGTTTAGGCTGGATCATTGCAAGAAATGTGAATGAAATTTTACATGGATATAAACCACTTTCAAGTCTTTCAGGAGCAGTGGATCCTGACGTCTCTGGGATTCACCCACCACAGGGAAACCCACCACTGCCACCAGCTTTATCCCATTTGAGCCATTCCTAAAGGACATGAACACTGGAGGAAACCTTGGTCAGGTACATGGTTGTTACCTGGGAATGATTTTTATCTACATCAGGGAAAAACAGGGAGGAAAGTTATGTAGAAACTTTCATCCCCTTAAAAAGATACATATTGAACTGCCAAAATCATGAGGTACATTGGATTTTTCATGGATGTCCATGATCAGGGAAGAATAATCCTAAACTTGGAGATAAATTCCTTTGCTTAGTCACTGTATGTATATAATCACTGTATATATTCATGTACATTCAGTCCTTGTTAAGCTGTGGTTCTGTTCTCTAACCCCCAAAAGACTTGGAATCACCACTATGAACTCCAGGCAGTTTGGAATTTTCCCTGGGAGTTTTTCTTTCACTCTTTTCTGTATAGTCTGTCTCAATTTTGCTGAGATCATTTTTTATGGTGTATGATGTTTTTTGTATGATAAATTTTTGATACTTTTTTTTTTTACTTGGATTCATTTGAACTTAAATAGGATTAGGTGCTTAAACTCAAAAGGGAGGATCCAAAATCTCTGGGAAGGCTCCACAAACTTGGAGAAGACTTGGGAAGGATGTTATTTGCAGAGGAGAGCAGTGACCTAATTTGGGATCATCTTGGTTTTTAAAGCCACAAGATGCTTGTGATCATCTTCTTCTGAGTATGTTTATGAAAGGAAAAACAACTTTTAATAAATAAGGATTAAACAGGAACACATATACTATTTACAAGTGATTTTTGATGGTTTTGGTTTGGTTTTAACTGTTGGATGAAGTGTCTCAAGGTTGTATGTCCTGGGCCATGTCTCCAAGCCTTGGTGCTCTGCTGGTCCAACATCTGAGGGACTGGGATACACAGCCAAGGGAAAGGGCTGTGCTGGTGCTCAGAACCTCATGGGCTCTTCCAAAAGTAGAACATTTTGGGGGCAAGTAGCTGAGGGAGAATCATAAGGGGTTCTCCAGCCCCAGTGGAGCTGCCCTGGGCTCCTCAATCTGGTGTGAGCAGGGGGAAGTTGCTATCAAGGCAATTAAAACACCAAATGAAATCCAAATCTCTAACAGGACTCACAGGTCCAAAGCAGAAGTGAGTAAATCCAGGCTGGACATCAGATGGTAATTTATAGCAGTGAGGGTGGTTGAACAGTGTAGGAGATGGTCTGAAGAGACAATAATGTCTTAAAACTTCAGGTTCTGCAAATCAGCATCAAGAAGCTTTTGGTCAAATCAGGAGGCTTTGAGGTCTTCAGTTTGGCTTCATCCAGTTCTTGCAGGTGGAAGGAATTGCACCACAGCACTGAAGTGTGAGTTACTCCTACCTTACAACTTGGTGTGTGGAGCAGAGGCCACAGCTCTAGTTCTACATTTTCAAGGCTGATGTGGTGTGAAGGTAACCCCAAGGCTTGGATGCTGGATAGCAGATATCTCCTTGGCATCTGGAAGAGCTGGAGGTCCCATCAGCCCCTCAGCATTAGAGGGGGCTGCTTGGGGGTCTCTAAAAGAGGTGGGAGGGTAGAGCTGGGGAAACCAAGCAAGAGGAGAGCTGAAGAAGGCACTGGGGCAGTGGAGGCAGTGTGAGAGCTGTGTGGACATGGCCAAAGTCACCACTGGGCTGAGGACAGACCTGCTGAAGAGAGGGTGGACTGTGGGCTCAGTCTGAAGGAAAATCCATGGGAAACAACTGATGTAAGTCAGATGATCATAGGATCATGGAATCATTGAATGGTTTGGGTTGGAAGGACCTTAAAGACCATCTCATTCCAGCCCCTTCCCTGGGCAGGAACACCTTCCACTAGCCCAGGTTGCTCCAAGCCCAGTCCAACCCAGTCAAGGTGCAAAGAGGATTTAAAACACCAAAACTGAATGTTATATGATATATATCTCTCTCTATATATAGATATATATATGTGATATCCCTTTACATTCTAGCAATATTCCAAGTATTTAAGTATTCGTCTTGTATCTCTCAAGAAAGAAAAGGTCACTATAATATTCAAACAAACTTTAATTTTATTAAGCAATAAATAGAATAGATAAGTAAAAAACATCATAAATAAATCATGGAATAGAAAATAAATCATTCCTGAGTTGGAAGGGCCAAAAGAGGAAATGGATTATTATAAATAGGACTCAATTTCCATAAAATAAACTGAATAAATAAAAGATCAATTCCAGTTGACTGTTTGGTGAGAACATTTTGGTGCTATCATGTAGCTTATTTCCTAGCAATCTGTAAGTTGAAGATGCTAGTGAAAAGGCACTGTCACAGCTCACTCCAAATGATTGATACAAGCCCTCTGCTATAGCAGATGATTCCCTTCAAAGCCTCCAAGCCCCTGGCAGGTAGTTGGTCATAATGTTTTTCTCCAAGACATCCTTAGGTTGGATTCCAACCCTGGCAGTATTCAAAGCCAGGTTGGATGAAGCCTTGACCAACTTGTTGTGGTGGGAGTTGTCCCTGCCCAGGGCAGGAGGTTGGAACTGGATGATCTCTAAGCTTCATTCCAACCCCTTAGGATACTATGGTGATACTAAGTGTCTCTGCTGCTAGACCAGAGGGGACAGAACAGGACCCACAAAGGCCAAAGCTGTGGAAACACCTCTCTCCACCTGCCTTGACTTCAGCCTCATGGAGGCTTCAAACTTCATCCCTGCTCCTGGTGGCCAGGGTGGGGACACAGATCCCTCCAAGGGCAGAGCAGCCCTGAGGAGTGAGAGCTGTGTGTCCCCACAATGCTGGTGGCACAATGGTGCTGTTCCTGTGTGCTCCATGGAGCTCCTTGAGAAAGGGCAGTGAGGCTCAGGAAAGGGCTAGAGCACATGAGGAAGGGCTGAGGGAGTTGCAGTTGATTAGTCTGGAGAAGAAGCTCAGGGGTGACCTAATGGCAACTCCCTGAGAGGGGCTTGGAGAGAGGTGTGGGATGATCTCTCCTGCCATGGCTGCAGGGAGAGGACTAGAGGGAATGGCCTTGAGCTGAGACAGGGCAGAGTCAGACTGGATGTTAGGAAAAATTTCTTCACTGCCAGATTGTTCATGCACTGGAATATTTCCCAGGGAAGTGGTGAGGTCACCATCCCTGAAAGTGTTTAAGAGGCATCTGGATTGGGCACTGGAGAAGATGGTTTGGGGGTTCCAGCAGTGACATCTTAATGGTTGGAATGATGATCTTAGAGGTCTCTTCCAAATTTGTGGATTCTCTTCTAGTGTGGCTTTGATCTAGTCTAGCTTTGATCCCCAAAGCTTTGGGAGCTCAGAGGGAGCTCAGGTAGTTCATCATCCTGCTGATGGTGACGCTGCGGACGTGGAAGGCCTGCAGGATGCTGCACAGCCTCATCTGCTCACGGAAGGAGAGTGGACTCACTCCTGCTGGAGGATGTGGAATGTTCCCACTGCTGCTGTCCAAGGCCTGCGGAGAGCGAAGGGAGTGACACCATCACCACAACGTGGCTCAGAGAATGACCTTGTTAGGGTTTCTCCCCTTAAGGGAGAAGTAATAAGACTTGGGAATAGGAAGAATTGGAAATATTTAATCGACTTAGGGGAAAATTTGGCATAATTATATTAATAGGATAAATTTTTAACTAGTTAATGTTATCATTAATAGGATAAAAAGCTGAAAAATTTAATTGTATCATTGATATACTTAGGATAAAATTTGAAGTATTTAGTGATATTAATAGTATAAAATTTGAATATTTATTCATATCATTAATGTTATAAAAATGAAATATTTAATGTTAGCATTCATAGAACAAATGTTGAAACATTTAATTATCTTACAAATAGGATGAAATTTGAACTCCTTAATGCTATAATTAATAGGATAAATGTTGAAATATTTATATTATCAATAGGATACATTTTGAAATATTTAATTACATAATTAATAGGATACATTTTGAAATATTTATATTATTGATAGGATAACATTGGAAATAATTATACAATTAATAGGATAAATTTTGGAATATTTAATGATAACATTGATAGGATAAAATTGGACATACTTAATATTGTAATTAATAGACAGGATAAGTTTTGAAATAGTTAATTATACTAATAGAATAAAATTGGAATTATTTAATGTTATAATAAAATAAATTTTGAGACATTGAATGGTATTGATAGGACACTGTGAAGAATTTAATATTGCTATTAATAGGATAAATTTTGAAATGCTTAATGATAGTAATAGGATAAAATTTGAACTTTG
>NW_008664145.1:17671-31844 GCF_000695815.1 Acanthisitta chloris | reverse complement strand
AGCTTACAGCTTTCAATATGACTAAAGTCAGCAGGGGAGTGGAGAAGAAAGAATGTGACAATAACATACAACAAAACTATAGGCAACTAAAGGCACGCCTGTTTACCGGAAATGGCATATTTCAGACTTAGTGAGGAAACAGTTACATGTAACAGATATACTGCCCCAGATGTCCCTGGGAAATATTAATTATGTCAATATGTGGACAAATTCTTCTGTATAGTTAAACAAAGGTAAGATGTGATCACAGTTACCATTGCAGGCACTTCAGTGGGCCTCAATCTGACCTCTTTGAGGACAATTTAGGCAAGTTGTAGATTGGTTTTGATCACATTAGAAGAGTGGCTGAGTCAGATATCTCAACAGAAAATACAGTCAGCAAAAATAAACAGATGGCTCATATGGCTAAGAAAGGACTATATTGATATTATAAAGTGTTATAATTGAAATATGTCACAGAATGACAGAATCATTTAGGCTGGAAAAGACCTCCCAGATCATTGAGTCCAACCTTTGACTGATCACCACCTTGTAGTAAACAAGGTGGTGACCATAGCACTAAGTGTAACATCCAGGCATTTCTTAGACACTTCCAGGGATGGTGAGTCCACCACCTCCCTGGGCAGATCATTCCCATGCATAAGCATTGGTCGTTAATGACCCTTTCCACAAAGAAATTCTTCCTAGTATCCACTCCAAACCTTCCCTGGCACAGCTTGAGGTTACACTCTCTCGTCCTGTCACTAGCTGCCTGTGAGAAGAGGCTGACCCCCATGTTTCAACAACCTCCTTTCAGGTAGTTGCAGAAGGCTTGACAACCCCGCTCCCTCAGCTGTTCCTCATGGGGCTTACTCTCTACACCTCACCAGCTCTATTACCCTTTTCTGGACTTGCTCCAGCACCTCAATAAATTCTTGAAGTGCAGGGCCCATAACTGGACACAGTACTTGAAGTGTAGCCTCACCAGTGCAAAGTAGAGAGAGAAAATCACTTCCCTGGTCCTGCTGGCCACACTGTTTTTGATACAAACCAGAATGCCATTGGCCTTCTTGGTCACCTGGGCACATTGCTGGACCATCTTTAGACAAGCACCCACAGGTTCTTTTCTGCTAGGCCACTTTCCAGCCAGCATCTTAATGATTTTAAAATTGTTTCCTATGTCAAGAAACATTTTTTGTCGGTATAAAGCTGTCTACTCCTCAGTCTATTTGAGGAAAATGGAAATATATCTTACTGAATTAATTATATGAAATTTCATTTATCTTCCAACAAAAAAAGTCTAACCTTTTTTTAAGAAAATATATCCTTTTTCCACACAGCCATACATACAAAATCTTGCATCCACCTCCTACTTTAGTTTCTCATACTCCACTTGCAGAGGGAGAACAAAACAAGAGTTTCCCAGTTTCTGCCTTTAACTTTTAAACGTAGTTAATTTCTGGTATGTATTTTTTTCCTCCCTTGTCTGAGTGATTCCTAAATGGCAACATGAGAGCATAAACCTCCAGACTCACAATAAAACAGATTACAAAGTTGACAACATCATCATGTCTAAGCACAATTAGAAACAATAATATAGTAACAGTGGGGCAGTATCTACTTCCAATAACAGGTTAGCAGCACAGTACTGGAGTGACATGTCCCCCTATAGTACATATGGTTTGCTGTATTTTAGAAAATTTTATGGAAATTTTATTATGCATTTCGTTCATAGCAGTGCTTCATAAGTGCATAGGCACTTCATAGTGCTTATGGAGACAACTGTCTTCCTGGCAGTTATTCCCTCCTTGAGTGTGAATCAGATGAGGAACTGAGTCAAAGTTTCAATGAACAAGCACAATAACAAAATCAAAATACTTTCTAGAGATGTTTTAGCAGGGTCTCCTCAGAATCAAGTGCTGTTTGACAATGCCAAAATTAATTTACTTCTCCCTGCAGTGTCTAAGAACTTTCTTTCTACCCTTATGGCTGAGGTTGGAGCATGATTTATCTTTGTTTCAAGGAATATCTAGATTGAGCTAGATTGCGGCATGACTGTAAGTCATGTGAGGGCTATACAGATGTGCCAGCTATGTTCTTATTGTTGTGTCTGCTGAGGACATATGTTTGTGGTGTCTTTTTCTGTGTCTCCTCAGCCAGATCTCCAGTCCTTCTTAGTTGTGAAGAAGTAGACTGTATGACAGTATTTGTATTAAACAGAGTTCCTTATACTGAACCTATACTTTCATCCCCAATGAATCTGACTTTCCCACATCCGTACCTATCCTCTCACTACAGCTTCTTTGTGAAAACTGTCTCTTCTTGTCAGTCCTATTCATCATGATCCCTTCTTACTCACATGCAAACACATCATGAAGGAAAGGATCACAGTCTGACACACCATACTGGCAGTATATTCCTCTTTCTTTCTATTTTTAGATGATGTTCAGGAAATATTGCCATTTATTCACTACTCTCAAAATATGGAAGTGAAGAATAGAAAACACACAGAAGAACTTTGGCAAGCATGAGTGACTGACTATGGTGACAATTAAATAAACTTAGATGGTGTTTCTTTTTAAACTATAAGCCAGAATTAGTGATAATTTAACCTTTTAAGGCTGAACAAGTCTAGAATTCATTTTTGGTAGACTAAGTACTCAAAATGTTGGACTTCTAAATTCAGCTGCATTTGAAACACATAAGCACACCTGCTAAGTGGGGCAACAGTGAAAGTGAATCATGCCTGTCTTCTTCTATATCTTTGTCCTTTTTAAAGTCCATTTAGAAATAAATATTCCATTCCGCTAGAAAAATAAAACAAACAAAGCCATGTATTTTTCTTTGAAATCTGTTTTCAAAAGGTCAGTGTCCTGTCAAATCTAGTTTAGATCTCACTGAAATAGCTGATTTATGTGCATGTGTGTGTGTGTGTTTCTTTATTTTAGCACACAATGTTATGCAGAGTTTGCTGTAAAAGTCTAGGCACAGAAACTATTACTGTAATTTCCTGTAATTCAATATATTACCTATAAGGTCTGGAAAATTTGTTGCAATTGAATTGTCATAACAGCTATTATTTTCAGTTTGTACCACAAGTTACCCTTCTGATACAAGTATTTTCACCACAAGATACTGTATACTAAAATAAATGTTTCATGTTAAGATAAGTCTAATTGGTTTGACCCAAAGCACATATTGCTAACAAAAATCACAGATCCTCTGAGCTTTACAGATTGTGTTCTAAGAACAGGAAAAACACAATAAAATGTTAGCTTTCTGCAGACAAAACAGGCTCTATCATTACTGTTCCCTTTTAAGAAAGCATTTTAAATTTCAGGTTAAAATATGTTTTGGAAGTAAACTAAGTAATTTACCTCTGCTTCATTTTGGTTTTCTTGGTTTGTTTTCTTATTTTTTTTTCTCCTGAATACTGTATAAATTAACAAGTTTTTCACTAAGATTTTCTGAAGAACAAAAATTTTTTAGATAAATATACATAAACTTTTCTTCCAATTTTTATTCAGTTTATTTAATTACATCCTTTATTTAAGTAAGGTTTCCTAATACAAAATATTCTCTTTACTAGTTTTTGTTTGTTTGTTTGTTTTCTTTGTCCCTGTTTAGATTATTACTTGGAGACCTGAATACTGTGCTATTGCAATTTTCCTGAGAATACCCTGAACAACTATAGTAAAATTTTTATATTTCCCCAAAAACACCTTTAGAGCAATATTTAAGAAATTCTTATCTAATTCAATAGCATAGTAGAGCAAATTTAATAGACCTATTCTTGTAAATGTTTCTGTGGGTATATGGGAATAAAATAAGGCATGTAGGAATGTTATTGGAAAAGTTCTCCAGGCCGGGAAGTCTTTTGCAAGATGCTTTTGCCTACCAAGGAGTAAATCCATAATAATTTTTTTATGACTATAGCAAGAACAAATCCCTTGACATGAAGGAACTGCAGGGGAGGAGGGCTGGGTGGGAAGGGAAGTAGAAAGGGTTGGGGAGCAAAAAAGATGTCTCAAAGTGACTTTTTTTCTACTTGATGTGTTTTCCAGTGCTGCTTGACTCTTACTTTAGTGCATTAAATTTGGGTAAGCTTTCATTAACCCAAAATCAGCAGTTAACTCTTTATATGAGGAAAGCTTCCATACACTTACCATAATGGAACCTCTTTTCAGTACATTTTCTTGCCAAGGTGCTCAAGTATAATTTACTCTCATCATCTCCTGCTTCTCCCTTTACCTTGTTCTTTGTCATCTTTAGACTGCAAATCAATAATCAGTGAAACAGACCAATTTACTCTGAACCTAATTTTCATGTGACCATCTTGCTTTAAGCACTCTGTACTTCTAGACCATATTTTGCTATATGCAAACTCACCTTGAATTAGAAAGAACCATTTGTAGTATAATTTTGGGTGTACCTATACTGAAGTGCCTGCAGTCTGTGCAAATAATACAAGCCCGCTTCTAACTCCTTGCCTCAGGATATTGGTAGCATAGCAGCAAGGTGATCCACACAAACAACACCCATGTTCATATTTTGCAGTGTACTCTGAGTCCTGTATTATCCCATATATAATACTATCCCATGAGCCTGTGTCTTTAAGGGTGATTTCATCATGTCTTGACATGAAACAGTCAGTGACTGCAATGTGAGCTTCACCATCAATAATGAACACACCACAACAAGAGATTTGTGTTGAGGTGCAGAGTTTTAGGCATATCAGAGAGAATATCTGATGTCAGAGAGAATACCTGCTCCTACAGGTCAAGAGAGGTGTAGAGAAGAATTTTTTTAAAATGCTGCTATGAAATAAATATAGGAAAATGATAATAAAAATGGGATCTTTTATTCCTTTGACACCAGGGTTGCATTCTTGGAGCTTTAACAGGTGAAACACTAACAAGAAGACTGAATATTTAAATACAGTAATTGCTACTTCATATGGTTAGTTTTTTGGTGCCAGAAGTTGATACTATACTCCATCATGGTCAGCTTTAGCTCTGAGCTTTTTAGTACTTTGAAGACAGAGGAGAAGTAGAAAGAAGAGAGCAGAGAAGTGGCTTTATGGTCTCCTAAGGTATTTTCCCCACTGCAATGCCTTGGGAAAGGGGCGGGAAAAAGAAGACGAGGACCTGAAGTCTGATTGAAATCTGATCACTGATAAAATATTGCCTTTAAGACACTCTGAAAAACACTTCTGCCCACATTTTAGTACTATAAGTAGGTTAATGCATATTAAAGTTTTAAGATATTATAAAATGAAAAAACTGTACTTGTTCCAAATCTCATCCTCCCTGACATTTGTAGAATTCTATTTTTAAAAACACAATAAATCATAAAATCTTTTCTTTCTCTTCCCATGGACTTATTTCTATCTATAGCAAGATTGTTGCTCTGAGAGTATAAACCTACATCAGGTTTTGATGAAACATTGAAAGGAATTGTAGCACTTTATTGGAAGTCCCAAGGATGTGTGTGTTTCCTGTGGCTTTCATTTTGTCTTCCAGCATTTAATTTTGACCCCTGCACAAATTCTCAGAAATTTTGATATGTCTGAAATTATTTCTTTACCCTTGTGACCTAGGGTTAACATGCTATTGAGACCACACTGCTTGTGAGAACTTGTACTTGGCAAATCTTGTATTAAATTATTGTGATTTCACTAACAGAAATGAAAAAAAAACCCTAAAGTAGCTAAAAAAGTAAAATGTCAGGCTAGAAATAAGCTGAGAGAGAGATAGCTTCTCTCTCAAATATTTTAAAAAATTAAACTCATTCTCGATCACCTCCATAACAAACATGTCAGAGACGATGAAAAAAAAGGGTATCACTTTATTACACTTAGTCCTAGTCCCCAAGAAAAGCTTTGCTTTTCTTGACAACTGGAGGTCCCAGCTCATAATAAAACCAGTATGATTTCTCCATCTTTGTGTTTCCCAACTTCTGAAATTCAGTGTAATCATTTTACATTGCATCAAAATTGGAAGTGAGGGAAAAAATATCTGGAGAGGTGAGATCACATCCCTTCCCCGGCAGAAAGCAGTCAGGACTCCACAACAGAAATTTGGAACATGGCCTCTGTTAGCAGAGCTATAAGCCCAAGGCACTGTCCAGGAGAGAAAAAGTGTTCAGGAATGTTTCTGGACAAAAGTTGTAGCACAGTATTTATAAGGACCTCATTACCTCCTGCCTGAATGTCTTACAAATTTCAATGGACCTGTCTTTACAGGGTGGTTCTGAGCTATGGATTAACCAGTCCTTGTATTCTACAAATAAGAAGCATAACTGCTAGGGGCTAAGTTATGTTATCTGATAGCAAATCATATCACTAACCCTGTGCAGGAAACCAGGTGATGTGGATGAACTGTTGCCTACTTCATATGAGTTTGAGGTGATGTGATTAATTTCAGAACATCTCTATTCTCAACCCATGGACTGAATATCCCAATGTTGGCTGGTGCACAGCATGCACTTCCACCATGTGTTGTAGTTTCAATAGGAGTAGGTATAGTCTGTATTCTCCAACACCACGGTTACATAAATCAGAGGGGAAGAGCAGAATATTTACTTAAAAACTGTCTTCTGTATCCAAAAGCTTCTGTAGCCAATTCTATTTCTTTACCCAGAACACTTAGATAATTTTCAGCATTATATCTCTCATTCAACTAGAGCAGAACAAAACCATTGAATTACACCTGAATTTCAGAAACTTTATGATTCAGACTCTTATCTCAGAAAAATTTATTTAAATTCTTAAGAATACTTCTAGTGAGACTTTTAGCTCCATCTCAAGAACTGCAGTCAGTAGGAAAACTCCCTGTGAGTTTAACAAAAGTTGAAGTATAATAATACATGTCAACTTCTCACAAAACAACTAGTTGAACTTCAGCCATTTTCCTTATATAAAATTGAAGCATAACCTTTCCAAGTTTAATAATTACTGCTAAAATTATATTACATTGTAATTATAGATTTCTGTTTTTAAATGTAAAAGAAAGCATCTGTTTTCTGTGGTGCAGCAGGATCTGATCCATAGGCTCTGATCACCAATAACTTTTTGATCAGGTGGAAAATTCACATACACTATACAGAAAGTAAACAGCATACTAGATAACAGTTACTGTAGTAGAAATAGTTGCCTAAGTAATCAACAACCAACTAATACCAAAGAAATCTTCCACAACACTGCCTGGAAGCTGTCAAAGATGTGAAAAAAAACTATGAAAGATCTGAATTTCTTTCTTAGTGTTCTGCAGATCCTGAGTCACCTCTCTCCAGTTAGTGACTTCAGTTATAAAAAGCCAAAGTTCTGTGCCTATATGTTGCTCTCTTCATCTATTCATAGTTTAGAATATCATTAAATCTGTTTTCAGCTTTTTTTTTTTCAGAGTTTTGGAGTTATAAATTGGCCTATGTTTACCTCAACAGTTAATGCTGACCACCCAGCTATCACAACAGAAGCAAATCCTTGTCATGGTTACTAAATTCAAAGTAGCAAGAGTGAAAGTTTCCAAATAAAATTGCCCATCTCTTAAAAGTAACCAGTTCATTTGCAATTTATTTATAAAACTAGCACTGACTTTGAATATTGCTTTCCTTCTGTACACAACTTTAACCTGCTTATTCACTTAGGTGCCATAAAAAAATATTTATCATCACAGTTTTCTCAAATACTTTTAGATCTGACTTGATGCAGCCAGCTGTGCAACCAAAAGCCTTCTTGGCTACTGTGTGGATTCAGGAGAGCTCAGAATCACAAACCAATGAAAAAGACACTGTGACTATTTGTGATGTTTTTATTAAGTCTAGATTTTCTAATAAGCAAACTTGTGCAGCAGGAAAGTTTACCTGGCTCCTAGGTAAGGAACATGTAGCACTGTGTGTAAAGAATAAGATCATTTTCAGTAAACAAACACAGACCCTAAGACCAGTCTAATGCTGTCAGGGACATGATCGGCATACGTCTGATTATCTGTTAACTGCTGAGACAAGGTAACAGGATCCAGCCAGACAAGAGCAGAAATGTGTGAAATACTGCTTTTCTCATTTAAACTAAATACATCTGCTAATTTAAACAGTAGTTACTTGAGAAATTTGATTAAGACCATGTGAAGTAAGCTTTCTTGGGGAAAAAAAGCCTGGACAAAGGTTTATACAAGATAAAATCAGGAGTGTTTTAAGTCCCAAAGTATAAGATGCTATAGAAAGTAAATGAAGGTGGGATGGTTGGGTTTTTTTGTTTGTTGGTTTGTGGTTTTTTTTCTGAAGAAAGGCAAAATTTCATAAAGGAGAAAAAAGGAAAGAGAAATATTGTGGTAATAGTCTTCTTATACTAAAAAAGGTACTGAATTTTAACAGAAAATGGGGTTTTCCAACATAGCGTAAGAAATTATGAGTAAATATTGAAATTTCAAGAAAGATGATAAAGCACAGGGAATGAGAAAAGTCAGTTATTAAAGAGTGATAATTGATGACTCAGAGCTGAAATGTAGTCTCTTACAGTGTTAATTAGTCCCACTTCAAATAAAAGATATGGAGGAAATGTAACCTAAAATTCAGACTTATCCAGGAAAAGAATGGAAATTAAGAAAAAGGTGGGCAGGCATAGTGATCAAGGAAGGGTAGACAGCAACAAGCAAATAACAATAGACTCCAAATATATTCATACAAAATATTAAGAAAGCTATGAAAGAAATTATAAGGAAAAGTACATGAAAATTATAAAGTCACAAAGAAGCCAAAGAATCACTGAAGGATAAAGGATACGCTGACCTAAATTAAAGTGAGAAGGAGAAAGAAGGTTTATGGTAAAACTGAATACAATGCAAGAGAGAAAAATGAAAAATAAGAATCTGAAAGATTAGATGTTTAAACTGTGAACTTGAAAAGGCTGCTTCAGTGAAAAATCAACTCTTCATCATCTAGACAAGGTTCTCGATATTCTCAGTCATCCGTATATGAAGAGCTGTTGAGTACTGATATCACTGCAAGACTAGGGGTAGTTAGTGTGGCCCAGTTATCATTTCACCCAGGCTCCAAACCCTGGCTGAATGTCTCGGTGGTTTTTGTGGCAGTGCATTGCTTCTTCTTGCCAGTTCCGCAGACTAGTTCTTTTACCCTCTGAATCACACAGCAACTGATGTTTTCCCTCTTTTATCTCATTGAAAAATATGAAGAACTTGTAAACTTGCTCAAGAGGCTGAAGTTGTCCTGAACATACAAGGTGAGTATATGTTATTCAAATTCTTTGTAGCTGAAATGTTAAAGAAAGCAACTTAGATAATTCTGCAAACCAATATTATCAAATTTTAAGTACATATTTGTCCTAATGCATTAAGGTGGCAGAATAGTTCCAATTGCAGGCTCCATGTCATTCAGAGCTGTTTTACTTGTTCATCTCTACTTCACAAGTAGATCCTCTGGGACTAGAATTTTACATTTTTAAACCTTTTTTTTAAATTTTGTTTTGCTAGATCTTTGCTTGTTTGCTTGTTTTCCATGATCAAAGAAATATCTGCATGTCAAGAAAGAATAAAAATGTAAATGAACCTCTTAAGTATCTATACCCAAACCTCTAAACCAAGATATACTCCTAACTGAAAAATACAACCAAAGAAATTAGCCAATTCTGAATTTTCTCAAGAACAGGCAATCTTCTTTGTTTTCTAGTGAACTAATGAGCTGGAGAATGTTTGTTAGTAAAATTTTTACCACTGAGGTACAAACATAAACATTTTCCAAAATTTCCTCATATGGAAAAAACTGAAGTCTGAACAGTCATCCTTGTAGGTTTGCATGACTAAGTTACTACTGATAATAATACTGGGACAGGAAAACAAATGGAGGCTTAATACCTTATTTTCCTCTTCACAATATTTAAGTGTGTGTGTAAGGCAAATGCTTTTGCAAGAACAGAGTGAAGCTGAGGGCTCCTGTCATGAGCTGAATGGTCTAACTAGTCTCTGTCTAATTTTCTTCTTCTGCCCAAATTTGTTGCTGACCCTCTCTATTTTGTAGCAACTCCCAATGGTCCCACAGGCCAGTAGAGGTACCCAAGGCACAGTTTGGTAATGAATTATATAAACAAGTGGTCTGCATGCTACTGTTCTGTTGCTAACAGAAGGACATCATGTGATTTCAGAGGACTTTCAGCATTCTGTTGGGAGGCAAGGAAAAGCAACGAAAACATAAGCTTTTGATTCTCCTTTTTCTGTCTCCCAGCACTAACTTGCACAGGGACCAGCACATCATACATGAACATCCTTCTACCAAGAAAATCACTTATCATACGCCTTAATATTTCTGTCACACTGAGACAAATGACACTGTTTATCTAAAATGTCTTGTGCAACTCTCACATAGCTGATTAGGAGAAACATGACATTTATAAAGCACAAAAGATTGCATAGGCCAACAAAGGACCTTCACAGCATCCTAACTTTGGTAAGTATGAAAAGCCCCCTCCATCTCAGTAGCTACAACTGGATTTAGGATATTACTGTTTTAACTACCACCATTGATCTCTTCCACTGCTGACTACAACAGATCCTTTTTCCACTCTTCCAAATGAAAAAATTAGCGCTGCCTTTTAAAGCTGTCAGATACTTTGGGTTGTATTGCTACAAAAGTAATTGTGTTCAAAATTTGCTTTCTGCAGATATTTACTGGAAAAATGCTATCCTCCCAACAAGGAAAAATAAAAAGAATAGAAGCTAAACAAATAAATTTTGGATAGTAATAATTAGGTCATTCAAGAAGGCATTGATCTACTGTCAGACTTTCAATGAAGTAAAACAACAAATTGAATTAACTATAGCATAATAATTTATATTATTTTTTTCCTGTCACCAAGGAACCTAAAGATGCTGGAGTCTGCTTTTGGTATTTGAAACCTAAACAATATTGAAGTCTGGTTTTGCAATTTGTTCACATGTACGAAAGCTAAATCAACAAACCTCCAAAAGACTTTGCTCTCCCAGGAACATGAATAGCATGAGAAAGTAACATATTCTATTCTTTCAGAATCTAGAGTTGAAAAAGGAAACTAAGCTATTGCTAAATCTGATTTTTGTGAGTGGAAGATAAAACGGTGTGGGAGAGAAATACTTTTTGCAGCTGTGGCATAAAGTACATTTCATTAGTTTGTTTCTGCTGTGTTAACCACACTGGTACAGTTATCTGAGGCTTTTTATGAAGATGTTCCTAGAAGAGTTATGCCTTCCCCACAGAAAAAAGATAAATTTAAATTTATGTCTCTTACATGTCAGCACACTGCTATTGCTCCTCTATGTTGCAATGCACAGAGTAGCCAGCAGGTCCAGGAAGTCTGGACATTCTTCAAAGAGGAAATACTAAAGGCACAGGAACAGGCTGTCACAATGCACTGAAAGATGAGCTTTTACTCATAATGATATAGTGCAAGCTACTTTGAATGGACTTTCTTCAGATTTACACCTGAATGCAGAAATCAATGGCAGAATGATTTTATAGACAATTTTTCATAGACAATGTTCTGTATATGTTTTGTAAGTCTAGGTAAATCATGTAGGCCTTCTCTTTTGTTCACCTTACGTGTTAGATGCTGTCAAACTACACAGAATACAGAGCTTACAGAGAGGGCCTTGTTTATTCCAAGATATTAAGCATCAGAGACCTGTCCTGTTGGACCCTATATGAAGTTGTGAGTTGCAGCATTAAGAAAAAAAAAACAAAAAAAACCAACCAACCAACCAATCAACCAAAAAAACCCCAATAAAAAACAACACGGTCAAATTCCTGGTACATCTGTCTGAGGGAATGAAAGTTTATGTCGACTAAATGCAGATGAGACATTATTATTATGAAAAATAACAAGGGAGAAAGAAGGAACTGTCTCTAATCCTTTGTTTTTCTGCTATGACTATCTGAAGTTTTATTTTTACAGTCCTTCCACTAGTGCTGGCAGAAGTATTTATGGAAAATAATTAATTAGATATCTGCAGTTTATCAGGTTTGGACTGTTAAAGAGATAGAGTAGAAACTGGGCATCTCACTTTCAGTGAAAACTGGTATTGGGCTCCTTTACATTTTTGAAAGCCACATCTTAATTTACAACCATGCACTGATTATTTTATTACCCCTATTTGGTTTCTAATCCAAAGGATTTTTACCCTTTGTCTTGCTCCTTAGCTCTGTTTCTAGAGGGTTTTCAATAGCCTGGTAATTTGCACAGTATTATTTCCATCCTCTAACAGGATAAATGGTGCCATGCAGGGAAGGATGTGATGAAGCTTTATGAAGAAGGAATGGTTACATGAAGTAAATGTTGCCCACTCCACTGATATGCTTTCTTCCTAACAAAAAGTATTAAAAAAAGAAAAAAGCCAAACTTGTAAACATTCTGTGCAAAACAAGCCAATTTTGTTTAGATTTCTTTGCAACCTTTCTTATTAGAATGCTATACTCCATGACTGTAGTTTAATAGTATTATTTTGATTTTCCAAATTACCTGTATTAGATGCATTATAATCCCTATGCCATGAGAAATGACAGAAAAAATTAGAACCGGCAGTGATCATTGCATAGACAGGACCAAGAAATGTCTTCTTAAGCTTTCTTGTAACAGAGATTGTGTAAGATTCCCTTTAGCTCAAAAGAATCAATCTAACTGTAATAACTATAATTCCAATTCCCTCCATAATAGTATGAAAAGATGTTTATAATACTTTGAATTTAGTAAAGCCATAGGAAATATATACTGATTTAGCACTAACTAATAGCTTGTGCATTAGCATGGAGTTTTTTGCTCTACGCTAGACCAATGCCCATGAACACTCTAGTTCATGAATGCATAAATGGCAAAAAATAATTGTTGGATTCAGATGCAGTTTCCTATGTCTGTATATACATACTTAGAAAGATTCACCTATTTGTACTGACTGAAGGAAGCAGAGTTGGGAGTGACCCACGATCCTTGGATAAAGAAGGTTGTGTTGGCCATGGTAGGACTAGGAGAAACATTTTGGAAGTTGTAGAATTTCAGAGCATCTTTTTGGCCACTTCTTCTGATGGTGAATTGTGCTCGACTAGACATCATGAAGACATGCCAGCAGAAAGAAGAGAATGTAGGTCTTTCATTAAGCTTTACTTCGGCTCTCAGTAAGTCTAAATCACATTTGTTTAGTGAAATAAAACCCAACAAAGCAAGTCATTAACAGATACTGTAGCAATAAAATACAATCTGGGAAGATCTTTAGCCTTTAAAAACAGATTGAGCATACAGACTTTTCTGTGAGGCCTGCCACATAAGCATTATTTTTCTTCAAAAATAGCACCATACCATCATCTCCATTATGTGAAGAAAAAAATGAATAGCAAGCTCCTTGGGCAGGCTGCTCCAGTGTTTGACAACCCTTGAGGCGAAGAGATTAATTTCTTAACGTCCAACCTAAACTTCTAGCTTAACTTGAGACCATTTCCTTTCATCCTATTGGTTGATACCTGGGAGAAGAGACTGACCCACACCTCACTACAACCTTCTTCAAGGAAGTTGTAGAGAGAACTAAAGTCTTCCCTCAGCCTCTTTTTTTCTCCAGGATAAACAATCTAGCTTACTCTCAAGACTTGCACTCCCTCTCACTTCTCACAAGACTTATGCTTCAGACCCTTCAAGAGCTTCAAGCTTGCTCCAGCACCTCAATGTCTGAACACAAGATTCAAGGTGCAGCCTCACCAGTGCTGAGTACAGTGGAACAATCACTTCCCTAGACCAGCTGGCCATGCTATTTTTGATAAAAGTCAGGATACCATTGGCCTTCTTGGCCACCTGGGCACACTGCTGGCCCATGTTCAGATGGCTGTCAACCAGCAACCTCAGGTCCTTTTTTTGCTGGGCAGCTTTCCTGCCACTCTTCCTGCCATGCATGGGATAGTTGTGACCCAGTTGTTGGACTTGGCACTTTTCTTCAGTCAGCTGGCCATGCTATTTTTGATAAAAGTCAGGATACCATTGGCCTTCTTGGCCACCTGGGCACACTGCTGGCCCATGTTCAGATGGCTGTCAACCAGCAACCTCAGGTCCTTTTTTTGCTGGGCAGCTTTCCTGCCACTCTTCCTGCCATGCATGGGATAGTTGTGACCCAGTTGTTGGACTTGGCACTTTTCTTCAGTCCATTAATCCAGCCTGTCCAGTCTGTAGAGC
>NW_008664145.1:11955-17627 GCF_000695815.1 Acanthisitta chloris | reverse complement strand
CCTGCCCATGCTATAATACAGAACTAAATAATGCAGGAAATGACATGCAAGTGATGCAAGCAATTAACTTAGGTGCACAGAGGTAATTTTAACAGTTATAAGATTTTTGGGATATAAAGTATGCAGAATGAAGGTGGGGGGAACCCCTCACAAAAAAAAACCCAACCACAAACAAACAAAAAACAGCCATAAACACTAGCCAAAAAAAAAAAAATCCAGCAAAACCTGCAATCCCTGGAAGAGATACTGTCTTTGCTTCACCATTTACTTGCTTGCTTCACTACTTCATGTTATTTTCAATGTTATCTGGATCATCAGCCACAAAGCAAATCATGCCTCCAGAGTTTTTTCTGTCTTTGTTCTTTCTGTGGAAATACTGAGACTGAAACGCTCTCATAAAATAAGGACGTAGTAAACCTTCTGTGTTTTGTCTCTGTAATTCAGATGAATATCTCTTCCTTTGAAATCAGTTCCTGAATTATAGCTTCAAGAAAACTGCTGGATCTCTCACACATGTGTTTACATACTAAAGCTGCCAAAAAGAGTTTGATTTCTCTTCAGGGGATTATAACACATTGCAAAGTAATCTGGCACACAAATTGTGAAGTCTGCCTGATAATGCTAGGGCTACTGAAGACGGAATTTGTGAATCACCTTGCTGGTAACAGTACTACGTAAACAAGTCTTGTGCTTCTGGTCATACATGACTCAAGATGACCATTCTGGCTCTCATATCTTTATCACTGTCTAAGAACCAGGTATAAGATTTTTGTATTAATTACTGACTTCACATTAAATCCTGTGATGGTATACCAGTATTTCCAGTAGTCTAGCAAGATCACAGAATAATTCAGCCATTTAATTATTGCCTTAGTCATCACATAGATTTCTGTGTTCACTTCTGTTAAAATGATGTTCTAATAAAGTTATGATCACAGTAATCTCTATGACCTTACATATGAAATATGTGAGCTATTAGAAACTGAACTCAGGATCATGGTAAAAGAACAACTCTGTATTACAATGGCCATAAGGAAAGAAACACCAATATTTAGCTTCATTAAACTGAAATAGTTTCATAGTCTTCGTAATATTAAAATTTTTTTTACAAAAAACTTAAAACAAGAGACGGAGAAATTGCTATTTTTTTGCTCATCTAAAATCCTATTAAATTCTGTAGAGTATTATGAAAGCTGAAGGTCAAAAAGAAAAAAAATGCGGTCACCAATAAAAATAACAAAGCAAAACCATACGCTTTCCTTTTCTGAAATAACTTAGAAGAAGAACTGAGGAGCTTATTTCAAGTGATGTTATTTCTTAGTGACAAGATCTGTCACATGTGTCAAGTCCCACCGGTAGGGATCTTCATTATCAACTCTCATCAGGCTGAACAGACATCAAACCATATGTCAGGGAGCCTTATGTTTCATTGTACAGGTGCCTTAGCTCTGGCAACCAAACCAACATTTAGGCTCAAAAGGTGTAAGTAAACAAATTCTTCTCTTTACACAATAGACTTCCACAAGAGTGGAGGACAACAAACTCTTAGTTGTGTATAGTACAGTTCAATAACTTCTGAGTTCCCACAAAAAAACCTGAAAGGTGCTGCTTACAAGCCACCACACCACTTTTAGCAATCTCCCCACTCCCACAACAAACCTCACTGTAAATTATAGGGTAAGGAATGATAGAAACGCTTTGCCCAGACGGAGCAAGGAAAAAAACCAAAGAATATCACCAATCTTCAGATCCTGTGTTGGTCTGCCATGTGCATGGTCAGGAGCCTGTAGATGTGAGACAAAGGACCCACCTCAAATGTGAAATGTGAGAGGAAAAAAAGAAAAAGAGCACACATGAGGGTCCTTATCTGCTTCCTTTTCTTTTTTTTTAGCCTGGTTGCTAACAAAAGCTGTTAGGCTGTCTTCTATGTAAAAGAGATTTTTTTTGCACTGTTGCATTCATGTGGTGTAGGGGTGTCATAGGACTGGGAGGGAACCTCCAGGTGAAGCAGAAAGTGGGCTCAGAACAGCCCTGCTCCACCTACACAGGGCCCTGCCCTCTGATGATGTCTTACCTGTCATCACAGTCAGAATGTTTGAGACAGAATATGCTTATGTCTGGTTCTCTACAACATGCCATGGAGATTAAAGTTCCCTACTTTTTTCCCAGATGAACTATAATATTCATAGGACATAAAATCTTCTTCTGAGATTGACCACCAAAGAGCAGAGACCACAAAGCCACAGAGACATTTAAACCCATTAGTAAACTCTTGACCTATATTTAATACATATCTGCTTGAGTTTTTTGAAACATAGTTTTGGTCTGAAAGCAAAATGAAATTCCTGTCTAACAGTTCAGGCATTCAATGCTTTTTTTGCAATAAAATTAGAGGAATAATTTAAGCAATGTGCACAGTATTTCTTTCTGTATTATTCACCCAGAGCTAATAATGAAAGATATGACATGAATTCTGCATTTTGCAAAAGCAAATGTGCAGAATGACATCTATTAACAGAAATGCACCTGCACCAATCATATCTGAGCAGATATGAGAAGTGGAAAATGAAGAATAATGGTGAGAGAATACTGTCACAAAATTTTCCCCACATGATAAGGTAGGTGAATTTTCATTAGAAACAGAAAGATTCAATATGAGAAAAACAAAATTAGTTTGCTCTTTCAATGTTAGCATGAGCACCATAGTAATTATTTTATTTATTAGCATAATTGCATTTCATAAAAAATCTTACATCCTTGAAATATGGTCTGTAATCAGATTTGAATATACATTGAAATAATTACATGCTTGATATACCATAAATAATTATGACTCCTGACCTTAACAATGCTACAAATTAAGAATTATTCTTTATGTTGCTACTAGTAACCATTGAAATGCATATATGCCATACCAAATTAACATTTGCTACATGCTGGGACTTTGATTAGATACAGTTTATCTTAGACCCCACAGCAGGGGAGTTGGAACTAGATGATCTTTAAGGTCCCTTCCAACTCACACCATTCTATAATTCTATGATTCTATAATTAGTCTCTCTTAATAGAGTGGTTCTACCTTGTACAGATAATTAAACATTCATTAGAGCAAGAATCTAACATTGGACACCCAGACATTAGGTGATATCTGTCTGGTAGCCCCCAAGAGAGTCCCTGGTTTTGCTCTTTGGTCCAATACTTAAACATCTGCCTTTTTGTTTGAAGCCAAACAGGTAGAGAAATTTACCTCTAAACAAACTGTAATCCACTTATTTGGGATATTCATTATATAAGTGAGATGGAGGGACTTGAATGTAAGATTTCCATATCTGAGGTAAGATTTCTGCTGTTAAGAGAATATGCTCAGAGATATTTTCCTGTATGATGATCAGAATTCCATTACAATACCAGGAATCTTTTGCTTATGAAAGATGTAACAAAACTGTCAGAACAAATGAGATGAACAGAGGTCTCAGCTTTCCCAGAAATATTTTTTCTCTCTGTTACTTCATTTACTGTTGAACAACCAGAAAAAGTTAAAGAATACAACTGAAAAAGTACACAAGTCTTGTAGAAACAAAATAAAAGAATCATCCTTATTACTGAAAATGTTTCTGCATTAGTATCACAAATTAAGATTCAAATAGAATAGATAGCCACCAAAGAGTCAACTATTTTTGGTACCTTGCAAAGTGTCTTTTAGATATATTGGAGCACCTAATGCTTATGAATAATGTTACCATGAAAAAAGAAAGTAAGTAAAAAGTCACCTTAGAAACTTCACCCCAACCTGCATATATTCCTATTCATCAAAGCAGTCCATGTTTCAAATCACTGATTAAAGCCAGCAGCAGAAGTAAGGGCATATTACAGAAGTAAATATTTGCAGACTAAAGCTCCATAATATCTGCATTTGCCAACATTCAAAAAACTCCTCAGCCTAACCACAGGCCCTATATTTCTACTAGCTAACATAGACCCCATGTGCCTCAGGTGTTAGAATTATATGCTTTTCAAGCAAAAAATGCATCTTAAATGAATGTGAAATTCCTAAAGAATGTCCATAAGCACTGTATGATTATGATTGTCAAAGGGGTTTTTTGGGAGGAAGGGCAGTTTTGTGGAGACGCTGAGCATATACTTGTTAAATCACACAGAATGACACATAAGGACTTGTGGAAGACAGGATCACTGACAAAACAAAGACCTTATTTGCAACAGATTGTTGCTGTCTATTACTTGATATATAGCATCTTGAAAGCTACACAGATATGTTGCATATTTTACATTTTATATGACACTCATTTGTTCAGAACAATTAGTTCTGTATATTCTAAACTCTAGATACTAGCAGAGCAAGAACTAATATATTTTAAAGACAAGAAAAACTGTTTATGCACTTATAATGGACTCAGGAGATTTAAATTGCATCCTTTTGTGAATACTAAGACACACTATAAAATCAATAGAGAAAGAAAAACCTCTTAGTTTAGCACAGCCTTTTACTTCTAGATTTCTACTAAAACTTCCAGTCAATCTTAACTGTATACATTTCTGAAATGCCTTGGCTTCCAAATAAGAAAGATGAAACAATTTAGGCATCATAACTCAAATGTTTAATGGAATTTGAAGATAGAAGGATCCAACTGAAGAAGTTCTGCATATACATTTCCAAATAGATTCCCCTGAAGATACATGTCCTAAAATAAATGAAAAAACCACATTTGGTACAACCTTAAATTTAAGCAGAATTTCACAAATGACAGAGATTTTGAACAGATAGCTACCTTCTACACAAGTGGGGCGTTTGTAAATAACCTTGATAATAAATAGATCAATACCAAAATGGACCCAAGAAATTTCTTTTTCCAGCTGTTCACTTTCACACCTACCCCTAGTATAACAATCAAAAAATGAGCCATCCAAAACCATTCGTGTGATAATGCAAGTATGTAGAACATGCATGTAGAACATGCCTTCATTACTGGCAGCCTCATTTGAAAAAAAGCCAGCAGTAAAAGCACAGATCTGACCACATCTAGGTGAAGGCCAATACTCAAGTAAATAAAAAAAATCCTTGATGGTATCTTTGTGGTTTTCACACATTTCCTTTCTTTATCTTGTATTTAAAGCATAGAGGGGCTTGATTCCTCATCTCTTCCCTCTATTTATTTCAGCAGTTTTAAGAACATCTCCAAATAATCTCTTGCTAATTTCTGATTTGTGTCATTGAAGTTAAATAAGTAGGCAAGCAAGCAAGCAAGTATTTGGGGTTATTTTGTTTGCATATCTGTCTTTTCGGGGTTTTTTTCCTTTAAGTAATTCACATTAGTATTCTTTATCTCATTGCTTGGAGCCTCCTAAGGACAAATATACTATAAAATGTTCCCATAAATCAAACTTAAGTGCACTACAGAGGTAACAGTGATAGCAAAAACGTCATGCTTTGTCAGTGGGTTAGTGGAGAATGACCCATTTTCATATTAAAGTGATTAAATTGGTATGATAAACCACATAAAAGTCGTGACATTTTTACTGCTGAGAAGCCAGGGAGATATAAATCAAACTTGCATCACCAATTCATTCTGAATAATCTGGAAAAGCACCATATTCCTGAAGAAACAGAAAAAAAAGCAAATATGTTTACTTCTCCTTTGGGGCCTGGACTCTAC
>NW_008664145.1:11340-11924 GCF_000695815.1 Acanthisitta chloris | reverse complement strand
GACATAATAAAACTAATAGGTCATATATAAAAGAAATTATTTTTCTATTTTTTTTTCTTTCTTGTTTTGTCATGGAAAAACACACTGGGGAAAAGATTACCATTTAAAATAGGTAGTCTTAAAAGCCTATCAGTAACTAAGCCTACAAAAAAAGGTCAGCCAGCCTCAACTCCAGTAGCGGGTATTTCCCAGTAAATTTAGATGGGACATTTGAAACTTTAAATTGTCATGACACAGGAGAGTGAAAGCAAAACCACAACTTTAAAAAAATCCCAAAGATGAACTTCTTTCTAATTCAGTGTGGTGTTCATCACTATCCCGTTATATGAATCTTTTGGCTACCGAAATGACAGCAGCTACACTGTTGATCCCACAAGGTTTTGGAAAGCAGCAATACTCTTGAGAGGAGATAATTGAAGGATACACATGCTCTCATTTTTGAAATCCATAATAAATTATAGTATGCACACACAAAGACAGGAAAATTTGTCTCAAATAGCTCTCTGACATCTAACTAGTTATAAACGGTGGTATATATCTAATAAATTGAAAACTGTAACTGTAAGAATGAAAACTCGTAATTG
>NW_008664145.1:0-11319 GCF_000695815.1 Acanthisitta chloris | reverse complement strand
TAATACTTCACAGATTCTTATTACATCATGAAAGTTTTATTGTTTTCAAATGACACTTCCTGACAGTTTCTGAGATAAATGTCTGGACCATCATTCATTTCAATGCATGTCTGTCTATGTAAATCAAAGATCGAGTCTATTTTATGCATCTTACACAATTAATTCTACAATTGATTTTGAAGTTCTGGTTAGTTTTTTGGTTGTTAAAGCATGACATAGGTGATATCAAACATTATACATGTGCATATGTATATGCATATGCACAGATGCACACTTCTATGCATGTGGGTATATATGCACATATGTTTACAAACTGCTGTTTTTCTGTACCTCTGTGTACTCAAAAGCATACGAACATTTGTATTCTTATTTTGCAACTTGAGTGTTCTTTTGAGGCTTCTAGAGGAAAACTGGTTGATAAATAGGTATAAACATATCTGAAAGAGATACTGTGCAATATTGCATCCTCACAGAATTGAGCTTTACTGTTATGGACACAAACTAGACAGTGACAGCTTTCAAAACATTTTTCAAAGAAAACAATAAGACAGAAGGATTCTCTTTCTTCTGAGCAACCTGCAGGTCACTGATGAAAATTTATATGTAAAAAAACTTAGGAAAAAAGAGTTTCTACATTTTCTGTGGTTTATCTACTGCACTGCCTGTTTCTGCTCACAATGATTTCATACTTCTACTTACAAGGTAAATATGCATAACATATTTTTGACAGGGTTTTCATAATGTCTGCTATACCAGATAAAGAAAGTTAAACAAACAATACTTTATTGTGGCTGGGGTTTTGTTGTTTGGGGTTTTTAATATTTTTTAACTATTTTTTTATTAATAAGAACCTTCAAAGCTGCTGTGAGGACACAAGAAATTGCATTATAGCAAAGAAGCATATGAACAAAGATTTTGTTAGTATCCAATAAATTTAAGCTCTGCATTCCTATTTCCATCCATGAAAAACAATCTGAAGATTGATTCAAATATGAACTAGACTATGTCACAGGCAAACCTATTGCTGTGCTCTTATATTGTGGGTTTGAGCAAAGTTTTTTCTCCTGCTGCTAAGAGCAAACATCCTTGTCTCAGTTCTCCAAAGCAAGAGCCTCTGCAGTTTATCACAGAGGTGAACCTGTCTCACACTGTTAGCTGTTAAGGCATCAAAGGGTTGTATGAAACAAAATATTGCTAAAAACACAGTGGTCCTATCTTAAAACATCTAACTGCTTTGAGATATCTTCTTTATTTTCCCAATCAACAGGCTAGATTTCAATTTTCAAAATACCACAACAAAGTATATGACAAAGTTAGAAATATTTTAAATTTCCAGAGTGAAAATAATAAACTTTTAAGACAATCAGCACCAGAATAAAGACCTATTCACTTTCATGATATATGAATAATGTAGATACAAAATCTTTTTCAGATTGCACATGGGAGTGCTTCATTGCCACTATATGATCCTGATTTTGTAGTAGATTAGCACCAGATTTACCTGTCCCTCATTTCTCAGCTATGACACTGAACATACTCTTTTCAACCCACTTTTGAAACTTCCAAGACACTTTTCCATAATTTTTCATGATGACAAAGAAATGCTCAAAACTACTTGCAAATAGTAAGTAAGAGTATATACAAAAATGCACAGAAAAAAAAAATTAAAATTATTTGGATTTGCTTCTTAATAGTCATAAAATACATGTCTTTATCACTTTTAATTTTTTATTTATAAAAAGAAGATTTTCTCCTTAATTGATATAATTTCATGGTGATGTGAACTTTCTGAATATGTGTGATACTTTTTGCTGCATGGGAGAAACAAATTGATATAGATCACTTGCAGCCTAAAGGAGTGAAGGACTTTTCTTAACTGACCCAATATGCATTTGCTGTTCTCAGGAGGCAGAAGATCCATCCTGAACAGACCTAACACAACTGTAAACATATGCCTCTCCTAGTTGATCAGCAAGGGTGACATGCTACAGTATAGTTCTATGAGACAAGAAGTAGAGCTGGAGACAGCTAAACATAAGTACCCCAATGGAGCTATGTGCTGGTTCTAACTGAGGTAGAGTGAGTTTTCTCCATAATAGTTTGCATGGGGCTGTGTTTTGGAATTGTGCTGGAAACAGGGTTGTTGACACAGGGATGTTTTCATCACACACAGAGCCCATGCCTTTGCTGCTCCTTATCCCACCCCACCAGTGAGGATGTTGGGGATACATAAAGCACTGGGAGGGGACACAGCTGGGGCAGTTGATTGCAACTCACCCAAGGGATATCCCACGCTATATGATATCATGCTTCCATATAAATCTTGAGGAAGAAAGAGGACAAGAGGGAAGTCTGGAGTGATAGCATTTGTCTGCCCAAGTAATTGTAGGCATGATGGCACCCTACTTTTCTGCAGGTGGTTAAGCACTTGCCTGTCTATGGGAAGCAGTGAATTAATTCCTTGTTTTACTTTGGTGTCAGGCATGGCTTTTGCTTCACCTATTAAATTATCCTTATATCAACCCATGGATTTTCTTACATTTACTCTTCTGATTCTCTCTCCCATCTAATCTGGGGGGATTGAGAGAGCCACTGTGGGTTCTTAGTTGTCATCTGGGTGTATTGGGTTTGTATGGCAAGGTTTTGGTAGCAGGGTCACTACAGGGTTGGCTTCTCTGAGAAGCTGCTAGAGACTTCTCTCATGTTCTATGTAGACAATGTTAGATGGCTACAAACTGGACTCACCTTTGAGCAAGGCTGAGCCCATCAGAGACAGTAGTAGCACCTCTGGGATTACAAATTTAAGGGGGGCAGATGGGGTGGGTGAAAAACACCTTCATGGCAGCATCTAGAGACAGGAGTGAGAATAGGTGAAGTGAACAGTTCTGCATATACCAAGGCCAGTGAAGAAGGAGAGAAAGGAGGTGTTCCAAGTGCTGGAGCAGAAATTCCCCTGCAGCCCATGGAGGTCCATGATGGAGCAGGTAACCACCTACAGCCTGTGGAGAGCCCCACACCAGAGCAGGTGTATTTCCGAAGGTGACTGTGACCTCATGGAAAGCCTGCACTGGAGCAGGCTCCTGGCAGTACCTATGGCCCCATCGGGAGAGAAGTCTATGCTGGAGCAGGTTTGCTGACAAGATTTTTGACCCTGTGGAGGTCCTATGCTGGAAGACATGCACTGCATGGAAGAGACCCATGCTGGAGCAGTTTGTGAAGAACTGGAGCCTGTGGAAAGGACCCATGCTTGAGAAGCTCATGGAGGACCGTCTCCTGTAGGAGAGTCCCAATGCTGGAGCAGGAGAAGAGTGTAAGGAGTTGTCTCCCTGAGGAGGAAGCAGTAGCAGAGACAACATGTCATGAACTGACCACAGGCCCTATTCCCTGACTCCCTGTGCCACTGGAGGAATGAGGTAGACAAAGTAGGGAGTGAAGCTGATCCTATTAATAAGGGAGGGGCGGGGTGAAGATGTTTTAAAGATTTAATTTTATTTCTCATTACTTGATTTGATTGGCTGTAAATTTCCCCAAATTGAGTCTGTTTTGCCCGTGATGGTGATTGCTGATTGATCTCTCCCTGTCTGACCCATGAGCCTTTCATCATATTTTCTCTCTCCTGTCCAGCTGAGGAGGGAAGTGATAAAGCAGATCAACACACCATACTGGAGTTAAACCACGACAAGATGGTAAAATAGTACAAGGAGGTCTGTGTGACCAAAGTAAAAGCTAAAGTATGTAATCAGTAAAACTAAAGTGTCAAAGGATTTAGAAGAAAATTTAGCAGTATTTCTTTGACATTTTCATCCTCTGCTCCCTTCATTTTCTAAATCTCAAGATATTCTGTTAAACAAAGAGTGACCATCTCCTGCTAGCTTTGGATATAATAAACTCCGAAGTATCAGATTTGCCTTGTTACCTTGCCCTTTGCCCACAACCTCTTCATTAGAGTCTGTGAAAAAAAGCTGAAGCTCCTGAGCCCAATGAGGAGGGAATGATGTCACTAAGAAATTAAAAACCTGATGTTTCAGATCTGCATAGGAAGTTCTCTGCAGTTATATTGCTATATAAAATGTCATGTAATTCCTGCTACAATGTCATCTGGTTGAAATGACAAAGAGCACATTGTCCATTTTTTGAAACATGGGGTAGCTTCTTATTCAGACTCAATGGACCTTTGGAAGAAAAACACACACTCACTGTGACTGTCTTTGAAGACTCCAATGCTAATTCTACATGATCTTTTATCTTTCTATTATTTTCTAGAATAGTACTGTGCTACTTTGCATTTGTTTTTCCTGTAACTAGTTATAAAAACTCTATAAAGTTGTACATCACAGAAATTTAATTTCTTCATGAATGAAAACATTGTTTTAACTCCATTAAATCTATAGATAGTTGCCCAATTAATTTTATGTTTAATTGCAGTAATTATTTTTTTTCACTGAAACCTATCCTTGATAGCCATACCTACAATACAGGCTGAACTGCAAAAAGCATGGGGAAGCTCATTGGGAAGATGTGAAAAACCTGCATTGACAATTAAAAAGGCCAGTTTCCTCTTCACTAACTGAGACCTCATAATTCCAGAAAGCTCTAAGGGATTACTGAATCTTGCCATACTCTTTACAAGAATATATCAGCCTAATTCATGCTTTAGGGGCTTGGGGGAATGGATGATTCAAAGCATTATACAGTAACACAAAAATCAACATTTGAGCAAGGACAGCATAGAAATAAAATACTGTAGTGAAAAGATTGAAGTAATTTACATGAGAACATTTACAAGGGAAACATTCTTCCCCAAAATTTTTTGAGAAAGGGGAGAGAAACATTCTGACCAGGTAACATATTCCAAAGAAAAGATGGACACTTTTCAGACCCATATGTATATGGATTCCTAAAAATCACATAAAAGCATGCTGAATCATGTATTTTTTTTCCTTCTTAACCATTCTATCCTGCTACTTAAAGTGATACATTTTATGTTGACTTTTCCCCCTACAAGAAATGCTAGCTGATAACATTATTTTTTTCACAGCTATGAGAAATTTTTCCTAAAATAATATGGCTTCCACTACTCAAAAGATTTTTATTGATTTGGATTATAATTAATTTGAAGTAAACATACCATATTTTAGCATCTGCTAGCACTAATGGTCTGATTCTAATTAAAAGGGTAGTGGAACATCAAATTTTGCTGTGTCCCAGTGAATGTGTCAGGCTCTAATGTAGGTCTTCATCAGGTTCCTGACAACCAGCTCTAGATCTCTGACGTGACCTGAGGAAGGCAAAGGAGCCAGAGGAATTAGCACAGCACATAGAACTTATGTCTACCCTTCTCACTTTGTCTGCTCTAACTATATTTGCCCATTGACCTGGATAGAGTTTTTCTGCTCTACAAGGCTGTAACCAACTGCCAAATTCTGGCATGAAGGTGGCAAAAATCACAGTCACAAAGCTCATATACAAGTAAAATTAAAGGTGCAGTCTTTACTAGACAAAAATGTATTTTTTAAAAGAAATAAAAATTGATTCACATTGGAACACATAGATACTTCAGTATCTGCTGCTGATTTCTCAAAGGACTGTCAATATTCCTACTGTCCCCAAGGATTTTATGTGCCCTGTTCACCAGTATGTACTAAAAGAAATATTGGAGAATTCAATGGTATCATATAGGTGTTCAAATACTGAGAGTGAGAGAAAAAAATGACTCATATTCTGAAAGAAATTCAGATCTTCAGGTCTTAATGTCATCTTAACTAGAATAGTTATGCAGATATTGGTGGGTTTCTTTAATATGACAATGTCATTTACAATATGTAGAATTACATGAAATTGTACAACTCCAGGCCTTACTAATTGTTATTTTCAAGCAGGAAAGCTCTATAGAGAAACCAGGACCGATCTGATCAGTGGGCTGAGAACAACTGCATGAGGTTCAATAAGGTGAAGTGCTGGAGTCCTGCACTTGGGACACAACAAACTTATGCAGTACAACAGGTGGGGGGAAAGCGGCTCAAGCGTTGCTTGCCAGAAAGGGTCTTATGAGTGCTGGTCAACAACTGGCACAATACGAGCCAACAGTGTGCACAGGTGGTCAAGGCAGCCAATGGCATCTGGGCCTGTATCGAGAATCCTGTGACCAGCAGGGCTAGGGCAGTGATCATCCCCCTGTACTCAGCAATAGTGTGGCCACACCTCAAGAACTGTATTCAGTTTTGGACCCTCACTTTAAAAAGGAGATCAAGGTGCTGGAGCAAGTCCAGCAAAGGGCAGTGAGGCCCTAGAACACATGTGATATGAGGAAGAGCTGAAGGAATTTGGTTTGTTTAACCTTTAGAAGAGGCACCACAGGCATGACCTTACTGCTCTATACAACCACCTGAAAGTGGGCTGTAGAGAGGTGGGGGATGGTCTTTTCTGCCATGCCTGCAGCAGGAGGAGTACAGGGAATGGTCATAAACTAAGACAGGGAATATTCAAATTAGACGTTAGGACATTTGTTTTTCACTGTTAGTTAGAGTGATCAGGCACTGGAATAGGTTGCCCAGGGAGGTGGTGGAGTCACCATCCCTGGAGGTGTTTAAGAGGCATCTGGATCTGATGCTGGAGGATATGATTTAGGGTTTAGGCTACAGTAGAGTGACAGGCTAATGGTTGATGATCTGGGCAGTCTCCTCCAACCTTGATGATTCTATTTGCATGGAGACCTCATAGCAACTTTTCAATATCTGAAGGGGCATACAAGGGAGCCCGAGGGGGACTCTTTGTTAGGAACTACAATGATAGAACAAGGGGTAATGGATTCAGACTGAAGAAGGGGAAGTTTAGGTCAGACGTTAGAAAGGAATTTTTTACTGTGAGGGTGGTGAGACAAGAACAGGTTGCCCAGGGACGTGGTAGCTGCCCCAGCCCTGGCAGTGTTCAAAGCCAGGCTGGATAAAGCCTTGAGCAACCTGGTCTGGTGGGAGGTGTCCCTGCCCATGGCAGGAGGGGTTGGGGCTAGATGATCTGTAAGGTCCATTCCAACCCTTAGATTCTATGATTCTATGATTATGCTTTTTGTGCTGTGTGTAGCCATAATTTGCATATTTAGGGAAGCCTTATCTCACTGCAAACTGGTGACTAAGCTGCTACTCACCTTCATTTTATGTCACTACTTAATTTCTGCTGCATAAATATGTATTTCAGATTATTTTCACTAATTTAATTCTTTGTCTTAAAATAATATATTGAATAATGCTTTCCACAAGATAGCCCCATTTACTACCCCCTACCTCCTCCACCATTCTCAGTTCTATTAAGAGTTCTAATAAGAGGATTCCCTTCTAATGAGAGGATTCCTAGTAAATTTATGGAATTCAGTAAAAGTGCTCCTTCTGATATTAATCTACCTTTCCATGTGTTACTTCTCTTTCTCCTTTGATGTTTTACAATTGAAAGACGCTGAGAAAGTTCCCTACCAGCACTGAATATTGCAATATTAAACGTATATAGGTTTTGGAAGATACAGAACTATGGGAATAAAAGAGTCTGGAGGATTCAAAGACTTCTACAACTAGAGGGTAGGTGTAAGCCACAGGCGATTTCTAGGTTTCATTCTCTTTCATCTCCACAGTTTCCTAAACTTTAACTCTTCTGAGAGAGGCAAACATAAGAAATCCCAGAATCTCTCCACCTCTCTGAGCTTTTTTTCCTTTTCACATAGTGCTATTCCCCTTCATAAATTATTTTTATCACTTTTATAGTAATGGAACTGTCTTATGCAGAATTAAAAGAAGATAGATGTAACATTGATATGTTTATTTGTGAGACTGCATCTCTTCTGGAAGAAGCTCAGCTGGGCAAAGAAAATACTTCATTCTTGCCCTCAAAAAATGCCAAATTTTCACAACAAACATGAAGCAGCTCTTTCCAAGTACTTTTCCCATTTCAGTGCCTTCTGCATTGAGTCTTCCTGTTTCAGATCATCCAAACCGTGTTTTTCTCAGTCAACAAATAGGAATACATGGACCTACTGTAGATGTCAGCACAAGATGTCACTTCTTCCTTGGCCAAATGGTCCCATGCAAAGGACTGCATGCAGATTATTATGCATACTCCTCACATGCCATGTGATGAAAATGGAATACAAAAGAGCTGTAATCAAATTTTAATCTGCAACTATCTTCTGTGTAGGAACTATAGTGATTCTGAAAGGGGCATGAATTTCTTTCCATGCTTGATCATTACAGGTGTAGCAAAAGGAATTTCACTATTTCAATCCATTTTCCCTCCTGTGACATGCTGCATAGCTAGCAGCTCTTCAGAATTCTTTTGAAATTCGGGAGATAGTGCTATCAAAAAAACTTTTTTCCGCAGGAGAGAAGACTAGGTATTTGTCACAGGGAAGATGGAACTGATGTAACAAAACTGAAAAAAACCCCAGATAATTCAAGATGTTGGGATTATTTTTTGTTATGTTGTGCTCCTTGATATGCTTATGTTCAAAAGCATTGCACGTGGTCTCTACAGAGAGGTGTTATTGCAGAATTATGAGCTTTACAAAATATAAATGGCTCATTAACCTGTACAGTAACAGACACTGGCAAAATAATAAGTCTTTCTGAATTTATGGACTCTGAATAACCGAAGTTTAGTTGTGACATTTAGCCAGTATCCAAAGTGTAGGAATTACAGCATTTAAAGTTGGAGTTTCAGACCTGACACAATATGACTTAAGACTAAGGACAAAGACAATACCATTCAGTCATATCACTATGGGTACCTCAGGGGAGATCCTCCTAATCTGTTTTAAGGACATGGAAGAATTGAGGATAACACAGGAAGGAAAAATCTTGCTGTAAAATAATATATTCTAAAATTCTAGGCATGAACTTGGATGTGTCTTGGGAATGTGTCTTGTGGGATGTGTCTTGTGTCTAATATAATACAAAAGCAAGTGTATGATCTCCATCACTGTAACAGCCAAACAGACAGTTTGGCTTGTAGTGGGACTGGGATGGAGCAATACATCCTGTAGCTATGAAGTACACATCTAATGCATGATGCAGAACAGGGAGCACTGGGAGTGCCACTCAGAGTCATTTGTATGTGAAACAACTATGCTCAGCCTTGCATTTTCTTGCTTGGTGGATGTCAGCAAGGAGATCCAGCCTCTCACTGTAAATGCAAAGTAATTCCAAGTCCACTGTAATTTTCATCTGCATTGAACAAATGCAGAAAAACCTGCAGAGCTTGAGATTTTCTGGACTTCCTAATACAAGCAAAACCTACCCAGAAGAAATAACAGAAGCTTAGTGAATATAGGACCAAGTCCCTTGTCAAATTTCATATTCCTCCTCTGAACTAAAGGGCTGCTACAAATACTTTATAGTGCAAAAAAAATTAGGAATGGAAAAATCTGATGCCTATTCCTAGCATTCATGTCAATCTCATCTGAAACTTTTGAAATTGTATTTGACATTAAAATTACTGTGAGGTAGAGATGAGATAGAAAGCACAGCTGAATCAGTTGAAACTTCTTAAAGAAAAGCAATTGAATTCCTCCTCAGGAGGAATAACCCCAAGCACCACCACAGGTTGGGCATTGACCTGATGGAGAACAGCTCTGTGGAGACAGACCTGGCAGTCCTGGTGTGCAACAGGCTGTCCATGTGTCGTTTTTTTTTCCAATGAAATCCTGCGATGCATTAAGAAGAGTATTGCCAGCAGGTTGAGGGAGGTGATCCTGACTCTCTACTCAGCCCTCGTGAGGCTACACCTGGAGTATTGTGTCCAGTTCTGGGCTCAGTACAAGAGGGACATGGAGCTCCTGGACCAGGTCCAGTGGAGGGCAATGAAGATGATTAAGGGATGAGAGCAACTCACTTATGAGGAAAGGCTGAGGGAGTTGGGCCTGTTCAGTCTTGAGAAGAGACAACTGAGAGGGGACCCCATTAATGTATACAAGTATGTGAACGTGAAGTGCCAAGATGATGGAGCCAGACTCTTCTCACTTGTGGAACCCAATAAAACAAGAGGTAATGGGCAAAAACTGATGCCCAGGAAGTTCCACCTGAATATGAGGAAGAACATCTTTACTGTGTGGTTTACACTGGAACATGTGGTTTACTGAGCACTGGAACAGATTGACCAGAGAGGTGTTCAAGAACCATCTGGATGCAATCCTGAGCCATGTGCTCTAGGGTGGCCCTGCTTGAGTAGGGAGGTTGGACCAGATGACCCACTGTGGTCCCTTTCAGGCTAACTGATTCTGTGATTCTGTAATTCTAGAGAAAGAAATGTAAACAATGAGAAAATGATACAGATTGCTGGTCTCAGTTTAATTCAGGGGTCATATTTTGGAATTGTTTACTCGTAAACTTTGTTGTAATCTATATCTAAAAATTTGCCCATGCTGCTTTGCTGTACTGTTAAGCTTCTGTAGTGTGAAGAGTAAGGTAAGTCTGGATGATACTGATGATATCTGGTCTATAAGCTTATCTGTCTTCATAATGGCACCAAATTCTAACAGCTATGGGAAAGTTCCTGTAGATCTGAGTCCCTGACTCAGATAAATTTATGTCACTTTGGCTTGAATTTACTACTCACCAAGCTGCAGTAAGCTAGCTTAGTAATAAGCTAGTTTAGTAATAAGCTAGCTGCTAGTAAGCTAGCAGTCTTAAACAGGACCATTATTGGTTTAGGACCCATTTACTTACACTACTGTCATAATTAGTTGTACCATGATTCTAAATACAGTGTGCATACACAAACCTACTCAATGACTTGAGTACCACATTTTTGTATGGACTATCATCACTTTAACATTATCATGACATTACTAATTCTAGAATAGAATGCAGTATAATGTAAAAGTATTTGACCCTTGCAGGTTGCATGCCATGAGCCTGGATTAAATATCTGCAGAGCAGAATGAATGAGAAAAGTAAAATGTTTCCTTATTCAAAATATGATGACTCTTGAACTTTTGAACAGAGAAAGGGTAAAATATAAACCAGTTATGAGTGATTAATGAAATTCTTAGTCAGAATTTTGCTATTAAAGCATTATGTCCATGAAAATTTATGTTTGGTTCTTCATTGCTGTATCTGCAATAAATACAGTTAAATTTCATGAAAGGAGAATTTGATCTCTGGCATTTTGCTGACCCACATACCTCTATCCCACAGTGCCATTATTATAGTCAGGGGTTTTGAAACAAACACTAACGTCTTCCACACAGGATGAGCTGACATTTGCATGTATAAGATCAACAAGGAAAATAGCAGGCAGAGTACTTTCACGCTCTAAAAATGAATGAATAAATAAATT